>NC_049216.1:23874435-24177435 GCF_013347855.1 Anguilla anguilla | reverse complement strand
CTCAGCCATCTCCAATGTGTAGCACCCACCTGGGTGATGCACGGCAGCCGTTTTGCACCAAAACGCTCACCACACATCAGCTGAGGTGGAGGTGGAATTTTTTAGCCAATTAAATCGGGGGGTGATTAGGTGGCTGGTTGAGAGAGCCAGGACACCGGGGAACCTCCTACTCTTTGCGAAGTGTGTCATGGGATCTTTAATAACCGTAGTGAGTAAGGACCTCAGTTTAACGTCTCATCCGAGAGGCGACATCTACAGCACAGTGTCCCCTTCACTGCATTGGGGGAATTTTTCAACCAGTGGGAAGATTGCCCCCTGCTGGCTCGCCAGTATCACTTTCAGCAGAAAGTTAGTTTTCCCAGGAGGTCTCCCGTCCGAGTACTAACCAAGCCCACGCTAGCTTTGATTCTGCCATTAGGGAGCAGCAGGGTGCTTGGTGGTATGGCTGCTGGCAGCTATGGCTGTACTATGGCTGTAAATGCACATGACCTGTTGCAGCATTCTGAGAGATTAACTTTGACTAGGTATATAGATTGTTATATCTGTAGGTAACTCTCGTCCCAGGTGTTTTTTAACTGTATACTGGATTTGCACAGTATGAGGATTGATGTGTATAGTGAAAACCCCCTCAAGTTCTTTTATAACTAAACTTTTTTTTGTTGGTCGAGGCAGTCGTTGAGAGTAATACAGCACTGGCTAAGATGTTTTTCCTTTGCTGTGATATGTGTTCAATGCATTTTTCAGTGCTTATGTTCGGATGGGGCACTCCCATTGACTCATGAAGGGTAAAAGACCCCAGTAGAGGATGCAATTACAAGGTGCTTCACTGTATACTATTCTGCATAAACCTATACGTTCATAAAAATGAAAGATGAACCGATAATAAAGTCAGATTTGCATGTGTCTTTCTGCTGTTATAGTGACCCATACACAAGGGTGTCCCTCTACGATCCTGTGAATGGAGAACTCACCAGTCTTCAGACTAAAACTATTAAGAAGGTAAGTGTGCAGTCTCTCTCTCTCTCTTTCTCACACATACACACACACACACACACGAGTGCACACTCGCATACAATACTATAAGTAATATCGACTTTTGTAGGGAAAATAGCCTTTATCATCCATTCATTTTTCTCGTTCGCTTTCAGACATTGGACCCAAAATGGAATGAAGAATTCTTTTTCAGAGTGAGTACTATAATAATGCGCTCCCACCGATATCCCGAATTGGATATGATTTCTAGAATATTATTGATATGAAGTCATTTCTTGCTAGCCAGTAAGGCACTGTATTCTGCAGAGTGAGAGTTAGCATCACCATATCATGGAGGAACTCTCAAATCTCCTTGAAATCTGAATCACTTGTTCTGAATCTCTTTCCTGAAGGTCTCTGATAGGCTAAATGCCATGAGAATATACTTGTGACTTGCCACATAAAAACATACAAGGAATTGCATTAGACGACCCTGCTCTAAAGCACATCAAATGATACAATTTTAGTGCAGTTTAGCTCCAGTGCTCCTTCAGTGCAGGGGGACATTTAGACAGTATCTTATTGTGTTCAATGACCAGCAGTGATGCAGCGTGTCACGGTCTGCCACTGCGAAGGCTTTTAATGCAATCCCAGTTTCCCTTGGTGAGTTGGTAATGGCAACATGCTCTGCATTGGCTTTGGGGAGACAAGCCCATACCCACTGGGATCATTCATCATGATTGGCAGGAGCTGGGACCAAATAGCGAATTCTGGACCAATCCCATGGTATGGGAAACTCCCTGAGTGTTGGTGGCTACATATAAACGTAATTGTGAGAGGGAGAAGGAAAACAAGTGAAAGAATGGAAGAATACTGACAGGAAATCCTTCAAAGTCGCTGTGCGCTTTGTTTGATGCTTGAAAGGGAAGTTCACTTCCCTCATTGCCATGGTAATTCCCAGCTCTTATCAGCATTTCTCATGTGCGAATAGAAATGTTTGTCCAACACAGATCTCTTGTGGGACTGTGTTTGCTGAAACAGTCAGGTATTTATTCTGCAGAGGGCAGAGGAAAGCTCTTCCATACTGTACTAGCCCCTCTGGATAACTCTGCCCTCACCATGCTTTTGTCACATGAAACAGCTAAGGTGCCTAATTATGAATTAAATACAGAAAATAATAGTTTTTTGAATGATGTTACACTACATTACATGTATTTGGCGGATGCTTTTATCCAAACCAGTGTACAATAAGTGCATACCGAAAGGTCATTGTAATATTAGAGCACGGTGAAAGGAAAATGTTTTATAAATCCTATTTTAATATCATGACAGTTTAGATACTTAATTTGCCAGCATATAGATTGTTTCTCTCTTGCTTAATCCATGACTATCTTTTGTGCACTCGTTGTAGTGTCTCTGCTGAGACACCACAGGAACCATAGAGACGGACTTCTTTCCCGGAAAGCTTCACGGGGACTAGCCTGAAATAAGGAAGGCTGAAGTACACTGATCACAGAGCAACAGACACTGTTGAATGAACCGGGGAAAAATTACTCTGTGGTAGACATTGAAACGGTTCATTAAACAGTGTTTTTTCCTCTTAGCTCAGTGTGCTCCAGCCTTCCTTTTTCTGGCCTAGTCCTCGTTTGACTGTCCTGGCTATTGAGCACCTATGCAGTCCTGTTTTATTTAGCCAATTTGAAGTGCGTTAGACATCTTCCCTTTTTCACACCTCAAAATCATTGGGGCCTAGAGTTAGTGTAACCACTATAGTCTTTGCACCGAGCTCTGAATCATGGATTTGATGCTCATTGTCATCTGTGGTGGCATGACATGCTGAATATAGCTTACAGACGCCAGTAGCACCAGTAGGGCACCAGTAGCCATAAAACTTTGTTGATGGTATAATATAAACTGCGATCTTGGACCGGGGGAGAAAGTTACCTTTCATTGCATAGTCGATGTCCCAGATTTCCGCGATCGTTTATCTGTGATGACTGCGTCTGTAAACACGCCTCTCGTAAATAAATCCTGTTATTGACCGGCTTTTTGTTTTTTTTGGTGTGTCACAGATGAGTGTGTGTAGGGGAAATGCTTGCCTGGGAATGACTCAAACAAATGCAGGCTCCTGGAGTGTAGGCCTACTGTGGTATCAGCACAACGTACATCGGATGTGTATCCATAAATGGACAGTTCTTTATTTCAGTTCATTTTTCAGTTTCCTTTTTTATGTTTCAGGTTTGTGAATATTTTCAGTTGTCACAGACAGTTTTTATGTGCGATGAAGGATATTTACAGAAGCTAATCTGCCAGCTTTACAGTGGCTGATATTGGGGCACTTGGGTGGTTGTGGGCTAGTGCAAGAAATTACACTTCAAGGAACTCCAGAGCGACTTGTACAGTGATGTTCTGCCTCCGGGGCTTATAAATGTGTTTATTGCCTGATTATTCTTCACCAAATTACATTTAAGCTTATTTTCAGTTGGAGCAATTTTCTATGGTACATCTGGCCCGAAACCATTGCTCACCAGGACAAAAGTACCAGTATGGTATAAAAACTGATATTTATCTTTATAATTGCGAATTGCATTATAAAAGTAAGGTGTTCATATACTGTACAGCCTCTATAAACTTAGCATTGCTCTACAAGCTGTTTTGGATAACTCTGAAGTGTATTTTATTGCTTTAGACCATAAGCCCCATTACGCCCTGACACCCGCTATTGTAAAGCCAGTTGATTGGAAGAAACTGTTTCTAAAATCTGCGTCTTCACACATAAAAACTGTTCAGGCCAATCAAAAATGATTTCAAGAAAACCCCAGGAAGTGAACTGTCCCTTTGAGAACCTGCATATCCAGCATGTATAAAAACTCAAGCTAAGCATTTCCAACTCTCGAAGTTTAAAAAAAATGACCCAAAGATACAGTTACCAACAGTGAAGTTCCTTTTCCATAACAAAGTCAGCAGTTTTTTACATGAACAAACGCACTGTTGTCTGAGAGTTAAGAAACCCATTTATTGAGTGCTGTCTGCTTGTGAGAATGGTGTAGGTTTTTAGGTTGATGATATTAAGATTGGCGTGTTTGCTGCATGTAAGAAAAGCCATGCTTGAATTAATTTCCTTTGTCAAAGATCAGATGGTGTCCACCATTTTCATGGTTGTCTGGTGTATTTTGTTTTGTATATTTTTAGTCATTTAGTCATTAAGTATAATTTTTACTATATTTTCTAGTGTTGCATTGTGATTAATGCCTCACGAAATATCAAATATACTGAATCCCAAATGGTCCGAGTACATATCTTGTGGAACAATTTACGTTCAGTTATAAAAAAATTAAATATGTTAATTTAGTCATTTGGTGGGTTTTCTGCTTTTTTCTTTATCTTTGAGATGTTCAAGCGTCTTCGTCAGCAGTAACACTAGAGGGGACAGGGTACATGCAGTCACATTAATATTTAATAACCGTGGTATCAGTTGTGTTGACCGATACTCAGACAGGATGCAGAATTTGATATGTTTTGACCTAACCTATTTGCTGATTTGGCATCATGCTATTTTGTATATTTTTAACTTCAAAAATGAAAAGCCATTAAAAATCTGCATCCATAGGTGAATGTAGTTTATGCAGTACCCCTCTATAAAGTTTATGTTGGAGAATTTCTTGTTTTTGAGTTCCTGTTTTTGATGCAGTTTAAATGCTTACCTTTATAGAATGACACTTTGACGTTTTGGACATCCTGCTGAGAGGGTAGAACTATTTACCTAATTAACAAATATGAATTAAAAAAGTAATACTGTTAATGCAATATGCTGTCAACATGTATGAACTGCTTTGTCTAGATTTGTCTTGTACAAAAACGTAATATTCAATAATACTTAATACTACAAGAAACTTTTTTTTCCTTTGGAAAACACTCTGGATTCCTAGAGTGTTGGTAAAAAGCTATTTGCTGTTGTGATTTGGCATGCAAACCTAGGAAGACAAGTTTGGATGTCTTCTCAGAACAAGTGAAGGGGGGATCTCCCATATTAACAGTTTCATTTTCACTTGAATAGTGTAATTCAGATTATTGCACTCTTGACAGACTTTATTCTGCCACCTAATGTTTAGAACAGCTTAATAATGTTCCTCTTCTATGTGCAAACACAGTACCGGGTTGACTTTTCTGTGCTCCAGTATTTTGGAGTTATTCCAGAAGTCCACGCCCTTTTGAGTGTTCGAAGAAATGCCAAAAGGAAACATGCTTGTGTAATTTGCATACCTTCGAAGAGCGCACGGTCCTTGAATTTATTTCTTGTATAGTTCAAAGTTTGATTCATTGGACTGCGCTGCTAGTAAACCTTGGAAGAATTCTAGTAAACCGGAGAATAACAAATCAACGGAACGGAATTGTTGGACGCCAGGAGTTGGTCCAGCGCGCTGTCAGGACCTGGAGGCCGGCCCGACGGTGTCCAGAGCCGTCGGGTCTCGCGTTTTACACGCGGCCGTTAAGCGCGGACGCTGCCGGCGCGGGTCCAGGACCTTCACGCTAGCTGGCTGTGCCTCGGTGCGCAGGCGTTGTCCTTATTTGCCGCTCGGTACGCTGAGAATATTTTGCCCGGAATGGATATCTTTGGCGGAGCCGCCCGCTATCCCCAGCGCAGACAGAATGAGTTTAATGGCGCTGACCATGGGGGGGCACCCCCCCCCCCCCCCCCGGCGGGTCTGCAGTAGATTAGCCCAGTACTGCGCTTGCCGAGGACAAGTGGTTCTCCGTGTGCTTTTCAAAAGTGTTATGAGTTAGAATCATTGTGATGTTTGATTGTCCTCCAAAACTGTCTCTTGATGGGACAACTGTCTCCCTGGTTGCGTGCATCTGCTTATCTATAGCTGACCTATAATATGTACAGCTGTCTCCTTTCATCAAATGTAAGACATGGCATGAAATGTTCCGTGGACATAAATGTTAAAATACTTGAAAGGGGTGGGGGAAATCTTGATTGCTGTAAAATATAAATGGATGTCATTGAACTAAAGTATTTATGGTACCCAGCTTTGATGATGTAGAGTAGAAAATAAATCTGGCATGGCTTGGTTTAGCTTGCTGTATTGATTGATTGATTACTTCGACCACATGGCTCTCAATCATGCACTAAGCAGTATACCTGCAGTATGTTGAAACATGCATCTGGATGCCTTTACACTGATATGGAGCTGGACTTCAGTCTTACAGAGATGTAGAGAGACCTTACACCAATTTTATTTAACCCTTTGAAGAGTAGCCTCGTTTTTTGGAAGGTTTTTTTTTTTTTCTAAATTGTGTTTTAGAACTCTGTTGTTTTGAATTACCAGTAGCGATTGTTACATCAGCATTAGAATGTTTAGTTAAGAACATTCTAATCACGTTTCTGATTTTGCACCTTAACAGATAGATTAATAACCGTGTGTTGCTTTGTGCTGCATTGCATTTGAGCGGTTGAGAAGTACAAGTGCGTAAGTATCAGTGCTGCCGAAGGCGGTGGAGGAAGCTTGAGGTCACATGACTCCAGTCTGTTTCCTCTTTTTCAGGTTCACCCCCAAAAGCATCGGCTGCTGTTTGAGGTGTTTGACGAGAATCGTTTGGTAAGTCCCCCCGTTATGGCCGCTGGACTGTGGTGAAATGTCGCTGAGGCAATCCTGACCGTGCTGGTTGTAGAATCACTCGGTAGGGAGGGAGGGAGGGGTGCAGTAGGTAGAATTGCTCCCGTCTCATCTCACAAGAAGGACTATCTGGTCAGTCATTGTCTGCTCAGTTGACTGTCTGCAGTGTTTCTATAAGCCAGAGTGTCAAACTCCCCTCCTGGAGGGATAATGTTTTTGTGAGATTACCAGTGATTAATGTTAGTCATTGATTAGCTAAAGAGTGCACACGCCTTGTTCACCAGATCTTAATTGGCTGCTGATCGAAAGGAAACCACAAATACTTGCAGACACTGCCGCCCTCCAGGACTGCAGTTTCACACCACTACATTAAGTGTACTTCTCTTATGCAGTGTCTGCACAACTCAGCTAGTGTACTGCATGGTTTACAGCAGCTAAAAGAAGCGGAACCAGGCCGAATGCACTTGAGGAGTACGTTTCTTTTCACTCCTGAATTGTCTGTATGTTGCAGTGATGAAGTTGGTCCGTGAATATATGATTTCAAAAAGAAAATTACACCGGGGATAAATTAAGACTTTTAAAAGTTACATTAAATTCTTTTGACCAGTGCAACAAATAGCTGATGCATTATAACACAAGCTCAACCAATAATAATGCAATGTCACATGTGGCCTAGTTCATGCCTAAAAATATCTGAATTGTTCAGTGCCTTGAGTTACTATGAATGTACCAGTATATCTTTTATTGCTGTTTATTGCTGTAAAACCCAGGTAGGGGAAATGGAGCATGCCCTGGGGTGTAATTAAAGGTGAAAGCCAATATGTGTAGATGCATTAAATGCAGCTGAGTACGACATGGTAGTGTTTTTCTGTTTTTTATTTTTATAAATGCTGGAAGCTAATAGCTGCCACACTAAATGCGGATGAAGGTTAAGCAAACATTTGCACAAAGTTAATGAGGAGTTTTATTAAACATGCCTGCGAGGATTATTTAAGACTCACTTATACTGTCCTAATACTACTTCATGCAGAAATGCTGGAGCTGGAGTCTGTTGAAGTGATTTCTTTGCTAGTCAGTAAACGTATTAAAGTGGGTCCCATGTCAGGAAAACATTGCCTTGGATATCCAAAGTGCCAAGAGAACACAGGAAGTCTTTAAATGGCTACACTATAAACCCAGTATGTGCAACCAAACTCTCTCTCTAGGTTTTGCATGTAGGTCAGGAGTGTGGAATGAGCTGAGGGTAGTGTGGGCTGTTAAACTGGGTGCCCGGGCAGGGCTAAGGCTCTGGTAGCTAACGCGCACGCGGTGATGGTGCTGTGTTGGGCATCGCTGGGTGCTGCCCTGTCCCGTCTGGTATTGGCAGGCAGTGGGGGGGGGGGGGTCTCAGCTATCATGCACAGCCTGGCATCTCCTGACATGAGTTCACCCGCCAGACAGGTTCTTTGCTGGGCAAGCCCCAGCGTTTGAGAGCTCTTGAAAACACGCTTTTTTCCCAAACGCGGTGTACTCAAAAAGGCGGGGCATAGCACCGAGTGAACACGGGCGTCGAGGTAACCGATAGCGTTTCCCAGCAACCCTGGAACACGCCGACAACAGCCTGCGCCAGGCTGACCTGACAGGAAATCGCTGCGACAGAGGTTCTCAATTGTGATGTCACTACCACGTCCTCGCCGCATTATTTTCAGTGAGCGTTGTAGCCTGCACTTCCTGTGATTTTCTGCTCCTAAAATACCCGCGTTGTTTACAGTCACCCTTCTGTGAGGGAATAGAATGTCAGGGGCGAAGGGCGAGAGGTACTTTTAAAACACTTATAAACCATAATTAAACCAGCACTGGCATCAAAGGGTTCCTGCTGCCAAGATATATATTTTCCTTTTTCTCGCAGCGCTGCATTCCGATTTTTACAGCTGTGAAATTCTAGGCAAAGTTTGGATAAGACCGGTTTATTTGTCCAGCTTTTTTTTTATTTGTTTTTTTCTGCCGACCGTTAACGGGCTAATTCGGCTTCGTCCTCTCCTGTCTGTCACTCGGGTATTTATCGTTCCTTGCTTTGAGCGTCCATCAGAATGCTGCTGGGAGTCACACCTCCCGCCTCTGAGCTGCTTTTTCTTCCTTAGCCGTAAACCACTAGCGGTTTCCTGCCCGTTTCCACAAGCCTGCAGGCGTGCTCGTGTGGATGCTATTTGGAAACTCAATCCTCAATTTGATACTGAATTATGCCGGACCCCATTCCTCCTGATTTCCTGTAATTCTATACCGGCGGGGTAAAAATATTAGCAGCGGTTCGGCGAAGAAGAAACTTTAGACACGTTGCTGCAGCCTGAAGTAGCGCTGGGGCTCCTGACGTTCTCAGGCAGAGGGTGTGCAGTTCTGCGGAGTTTGAGTCTGAAACCGCGAGGAGGGCTGCTGCAGTATTTATTCGGCGTTTATTTATTTATTGATTTATTTCCTGTTTTTATTTCTGACGGTTGGATGTGTGCGGGAGGGTGTGAATGCGATGAGGTCGGGTCAGCTGAGCGCTCTGGCTCTAAAGTGGGGGCGGCGTGGTTCCCAGTGGCCGAGCGTGTTCTGGCTCCTTAAAGACACAGACCATTAGGATTTCTGCAGTCTCGCGGGCTGTTCCTTCCAGTTGTGCTTACACTTCAGAGTTCATCTGACCTCCCCCGGCTAATAACTTCAGCGCTGCTCCAGGAGGAATGTAGGCTGTCGCTGGAGCTATTCTGGCAGCCTGCTGATGATCGTAATCACGGACCGGGAATCTAGAGCCGCCTCCTCGCTCCGTCTCTCTCCTGTGGATTTCGCCATGCTCTCCGGGCCGCCCTCCGGAGCCAAAAGCTGAGGGACATGGCGCGGAGTCTGCGCCTGCACTTTGCGGCCAGGAGGAGCAACACGGACCCCCTGTCGGCGAGCTGCAGCCTGGGCGAGGGCGCCGGCCCCCAGAGCTTCGCCCCCCAGAGCGTCCACATGAGGATAGCCCAGGGGCAGCTGGCTCCCCCTCCGCGGTCTCCCCCGTCCGACTCCGTGCCCTCGGCCAGCGCTGGCTGCTGCATGAAGAGCACCCTGCAGATCTCCCTGCAGCCCTGCGGGCGGGGCGAGGGGGCCCCGGGGGGCCCGGACGGCGGCCCCCGCAGCGGGGACCTGGCCCCAGGCCCGGACGGCGGCCCCCGCAGCGGGGACCTGGCCCCGGGCCCGGACGGCGGCTCCTGCGACAGCAGCACGGCCAGCGACGGCGGGTACTGCAGCAGCGGCAGCATCTTCGAACCCGACGCCCCCGAGCGCGCCCGCGTGCCCCTGAGGCGCTGCTCCTCGCTGGTCATCTTCCCCCGCAGCCCGTGCAGCACGCCGCCCGCCTCGCCCGTCAGCCCCGTGGCCACGCCCCTGACCGTCGCCACGGCGCCAGCGCGGGGCTCCTTTCAGACCTCCCACCAGGTCCGGCTGTGCGCGGGCGAGCCAGCGCAGGAGAGCGAGCGTGTGGCCCCCAGGGGCCAGGTGGCCTCCGCCATTAACGGGCTGCGGCTGTCTAAGAGCAGCGGCCCCGGGGCGGAGCTCAGGGACGCCCGGCCCGTGCCCGCCGCCCCGCCCCGCTCCGAGCGCCGCTCCAGCGTCCTGCTGCACTTCGCCCAGCCGTGCCCGCCCGCCCAGGACTGCCCCGAGCCCCACCCCGAGCCCCGCCCCGAACCCCGATACCGCCACGTCAAGCTCTACCGCAGCTCCTCCGCGTGCCAGCCGACCGAGAGGACCCCCGCTGCCAGCCAGGGGTGGCCGGACTGGGGCCAGAAAGGCTCCCATCATGCACTGCAGCGGAGCATCTCTCTGGAAGTGCCTCACCGTATCTCGTGCCATTTTGGCTCTATGAGCGGACCCCCACACGTGCACATTCATGTGTCCCACAGCGGAGAGGGAAGTATCGGCGCCTTCCTAAATAGCGCCTACGCAAACCGCAAACCTGACCGTGTTCACAGCGTCCCGGGACAAAATGCCAGGGTAAGGGGCTTCTTTTTGTTTCCTGTTTGAGTGTGGGAGCACACTCGAGAGTGTGCAGTGACCCAAAGCTTCGCTGACTGTTTTTGAAAGGCAGGATAAATGAATGCACTTTGATAGGGTTAATGGCAGCCTCATACGGTAGTGACTTACATTTCAATGTCAGCTCAGTGAAGTTTCACACAGCATGTTGACCCCCATTATCAGGGTCCAGACAGGGACGAGAAGCGCATGTGTGTGTGCTTTATTTAAAATCACCTCAGAGTGGAAAATGACGCAAGTTACTGGTGTTATCTGGATAATTGTACCCTGGTAAACTACTGTAGAGCACGAGCACACAGTAAGTAAAATTCAGGAAAAAAAATGTACAGGTAGTCCTGTTGGGCATTCTGTGAAATCTGGACGGAAAGCGTGGTTATTTAATACTGTCATCAGCACTAATGGAATGTCAATCATTGATTTGTATTTCTTTGCATTTTATTCCTTTGCCCAAATAACAGTTAGCCTGACGCGAGGTGCATTCACTATAACTGTCCGTACGGCGGGGTGTAAACACACACTGCTGTTTCGCCTTTGTTTGTCTGGGATATTTTGCCCCATTCCACAGCTGTAGTCAGTTTGCAATTAATTTAGTCCCAAGAAGAACCTGCCAGCTCCCCTTGCCATTAATAAGACGCTAACATCTGTACACCAGGTTCTGCTTGCTGTTACCACTCAGTCTGGAAGAATTTGATTTCTCTCGTCAAGAACAACAAGCGAGACATCAGAAAGTGGTTTTCCCCCTGCGGTTAGCCTTGTATGAGCGGCATTGTGGAAAAAATGCATACCAAAACATATGGCCTTAAATCTTATTTTATGAAAAGGGATATACATATTAAAGAAACCACAAAAAGAAAGGAAATGACTTTGTAAACAGTGAGATTATAAGGAAATTGCTGGTGAGATTGATGGTCGCTTTTGAACTGGGCGTTTGCATTTTACAGGCCTTTTTAAAATTCCGCAGAGCGGTGTTGTGAAATGTTAGTCGGGGGCATTGATCTTTTAGGTCAGCTGAAATGGATTTCCCCATGGTGAGCCTTAAGTATAGTAAGCCAGTGTCCTCAGTCCAGCCTTGGCAGGACTGCTGTCAGGCTGGACCAGATGCAGTTGTGGGTGGCTGTGCGGTTCTACTTCCTTCAAGTCCGTCTGAACAGAGCTGTGCAGATGGACTGATGCTGGGAGACTGAAAGGAAGAGCAGTGAATAGATTTTATAATACAATAGTAAGAATGAATGATAGAATGAGAGATAGAGCCTGGATGATTGATCAGTCTGCCTCCCTTCTTCCTCTTTCTGCTCCATGGCTTTTTCTCTGCCAGTCGGTGTCTGGGTTTGAACACAAGCGAATTATAACTAAGCTGCGTAACTGAGAAGCTGGCCAACACTAAGTCATGCAATTAACAGACCCAATACAGGCTCACGTGATTGGCTGATGTGCTGTATCCAATTAATGGTGTCCCAGGAGAACACCACATCAAAATGAGTAAGGATGTGTCCGATATGAGTGCAACACACCAGCTTGAAATTACTGTACACACGTGTGTGACTTGTTCTTTTAATTATTATGTTATTAATGTCTGGTGTAATCAGTGTAAATGTTTACACTTGGTTAATTATAGGTGGTGAAGAGGCCCCATGCCCCCCCCCCCCCCCCCCCCCCCAACTATATATAAGCACATCTGAAGTATTCCTCTGGACTCCAGATAGTCTGGGCTGTGGAATCAGGTTTAACAGAGTGATATAAGAGGAGCGTCGCGCCGTGTCAGCGGTCCGTGGGCTCGGGGCGGTGACACGGAGCGCGGCTCCTGTGAGCGTGTGCGGACCCTGCAGTTTAAGGGGTGCCCCCCCCCGCCCGCCCGCCCACCCGCCCGCCCGGGTGTGTGTTTGTAAAGCATCAGGTGTCCGTCTCTCTCTGCATTTAACAGCTTGTCAAGAAAACCCCCAACGTGGCAATTAGCCTCGACAAAGATAGGTCATGCTTCCTCGCAGCCGGACGCGTGTAGCCCAGCTTGAGATGGGTTACCGTTTACCCTGTTCTCCATGGCTTAACCCCTGCAGTTTGCATTTCAAAGGCTGTTCTGTCACAAGGCTGACATCTGCTACGCCTGGATCATATATTTTTTTCCCATTCTGTGATTCTGTCTCTTGTTCAGGTTATGTTATGTTAAGTTATGGAACATATGTTTCACTTGTGTTCTTTCTGCTAACATTTTGTGTTGTGAGGTGTGTTGATATTTCCATTTAATTGAACTTTAGTCAGCCATATCGTGTAGAAAGGACTAGAAAGGTCTGCTGACGGGCGAGACACAGTGCGCAGCCCATAGGGGGGCTGACCCCCCCCCCCCCCCAAATAGCACCCCTTCAGCTGTGGTCCCTTCTCTATCTGTTCCCCACTTTGCTTTCTATCTGTTTCAGTAAAGCATGTGATACTAAAGGAGGCAAAAGGAGCACTGACTTACAGTCAAGCTTTCCACTCAGTTATGATTGTAAAAGGGTTCCACTGTTTTATCCCTGTAGCAACACACCTACATAGCACCCTTTACCCTAACCCTCCTCAGTTCTGTATCATACAGCCACATTTATGAGGCATTATGAAGCCGAGGGGAGATAAAACGGTGTTTTAACAGGCTTTAAATTCCGTGGTTTCAGCCGGCGTTTCTGCAGTGGAAAAAGGGCTACTTCTCACCAGCGCGGCGGGCAGAAAGGTGGGGTGGGGGAAAGGCGTTGGCACAGTGCCCTCTGTCCCTGATGGGCCCTTTGTTGGGTGGACTGGAAGGCAGTCCCCAGGCTCTCTTCCAGCAGCACAGGGGTGACCATGCCCCCTCAGCCAGGTCCCCGGCCCCCCTCAGCCAGGTGCCCAGCCCCCAGTTCTGGCTCTTTGTTTAGGGAGACTGCTGTTTTTTCCCTCTGAGACTCGGATCTCAATGTACCTTTCTCTGTTTTTGCCGCTGCCTTGTTTTGAACCGCCGGCACCAGACCAGTGTACGGAGAGCGAGGCGCTGGTCCTCTGGTCACACAATGGCCGTTTCCAGTCTTTTAACGGCCTGCTTACCTACTTCGCTATATCCTGGTGTTTCTGATGCATTTCAAATGACATTTTGGTTGGTTATTTCTGTAGGCTGTTGTTTTTGGGATTGGGATGATGAGAATAATCATTGTACCTGATTAGACTTGCTTGAACTTGTGTAACTTTAATATATTTTTATTACTTATGCCTGTAGGTTCAGTGAGAGATTTCTGATGGCATAGGCCTACATTGTTGATTTTTAATGTCATTAAGTTGCACCCTAAGGGATCATGGAAGCTCTAAGAGTTGGATTGAAATGCACTGCTGTGAGATTTGCCAGTGCATGGGGTTAGAGTGCAGAGCGTCTGCTGCGTGTTGTTTAGTAAACGAACTGAAGGATTTTAAACCACAAAGCACGAAACTTGAGTGCTGGGCTATTTAAAGATGGCGGAGTGGTTATGGTCAAAGGATTAATCTGGACCGGCTGAAATGCAGTTTGTGGAGCGGTCCGGAACATGAACTTCTGAAATGCTATGTGTGTTAAAACAGAAAGGGAAGCTTGCCTTGTATGCAGGGACGGGCAGGACTCGCTGTGTGTGTAAACAGTGCACACGCACCGGTGGAGGAATGGGAACGGGAGCTGAAAGGCCTCTCGGGGAGATGAGTCATGTGACCCGGAGTCCGCTCGTCTTTGTGCTGCGGGGTCCAGTGCCACGGCCATGTGCTCGCATTCTGGGAGTCCCCCAGGCAGCTGGCACGTGATTCGACCCGGCTTTCGCTGGGTAAACAGCAATCACGCTCCAATGTAAATGGATAGCAGATGGCTGTGTGTGTGTGTGTGTGCGCAAGTGTGGGTGTGCGAGTGTGTGTGTGTGAGCATGTGTGCGCGTGCGAGTGTGTGTGTGTGTGTATGTGGGAGCGTGTGTGTGTATGTGTGTGTGTGTGCGCGTGCGAGTGTGTGTGTGTGTGTGTGTGTATGTGAGAGAGCATATGTCGGAGCATGTGTGTGTGTATGTGTGTGTGTGTGTGTTTCATCCGAGGTTTGAATAAAAGGTTCACCGTTGCCATGGTTGATTTCGATATCGTGTTTTCCCTGTTTGTCTCACACAGTCTGTATCTTGTGTTTGTTATTGATGTGATCCAAGCTGGACTGAAGCATACATACATGGCCACAAGTTATACTACTGCCATCTATTTGAGTCCCAAGTGTGATTAAAGTGTGATGTTATTAATGAAATGCGGTGTGTTGGGTGATTGTGAAACGCTGTCAAATAATTTTTGCTGATTGAAGTGACTGAGGGAGGAAGAGCCTCGGTACATGAGCTGTGTAATATGATGGGACTGACTGTGTAACACAGTGCATGAATTGCCTTGAAGGTCCCCTCTGAAGACCCCACATCTCTCTGGTGTACTGACTTTGTCTCCCTATCTGCAGTGGTCTGTTGGAGAGCATGCTCTCTATGGGGAAAATAGCAGAAAATTGTGCTTTCTGTGCACAGGCCATTAACCGCTCTCTCTTGAAACGTTTGGCTGTGGTCCTCCTGTCCTCCTACGTCGTTACCATTGCTACTGATGCTGAACAGGTCCAGCTGATTACAAGGCATTCCCATCTCTTTGCTTTTGCGCAATTACTTCTTCTGATAGTATTCCGGAAAAGGAACAAATTGTTACTGGTTCATGGCCTTTTTTGTAATCTGAAATGTCTGTGCAGTGGCAGCTATGTACCTTTTCGATCAGAAATTTTTCCAACCCTGTGTTTTTGCATTTTTTTTATATTTAAGGAAACAGGCAGGGATTGCCTTTTTCTCATCAGGTTATATGCAGCTGCTTTCACTGACATGCCTATATCATTAGGTTTCTGCTTGTCCAACTGTTGTGAACTTCACAGTCATAGTGCACATATGATGTGGATAGTGTATTAGCTAGAAGGCTAATCAAGTTATAGAAGTCTTTGCTAGGAGGCTCAGTCTACCCTCGGACCGAACTCGTCTTCAGGTTGAACCACTCAGGAACCCCTTAAATGGTTTAAACTCATAGCCAAACAGGGCTACACTGCAAGATGCAAACCACAGGTTAACCACAATGACCAGGTCATGATTTTCTAAGAAATCCTAAAAGAGCCTGCAGAGTTCTGGAAAAAGGTCTTGAGGCCAAGATTCACTTTTATCATAGTGATGGCAAGATCAAAGTGTGGAGGTTTAATGCAGTATAATAATTTTCATATTTTTATATTTATAAATGTAGCCTATATTTTTCCATTTACTAATCACCCTCCACAAAAACGTCTGGTATAAAAACATTTTTGATATTTCATTTAAGGTAATCAAATTAATATCTGCGTTTCTGAACTCTTCATGTAAAGGAATTGGGAGTAAATCCCATGCGATTATAAAATATCATATTATTTAAAGTATTGCTGTAAATATCTAGGTAGGGTAGTAGGGTGTTCAAAATCAACTGCCTGCATTCTCTTCTTGCATTTGTATTTGACTCTGAGTAATTAATGTCTGTTAAAATTGACCTTAATGAGTGGCAATTTAATTGTTCTAATTTGCTGAATTGTACAGTTGCTTGCGACTGTGAGTAAAGAAATGAAATGATTGAGATCAGTTCAAAAGCTAACCTTGGAAAAGTACAGTACCAGCTGGAAGTACTTTCAAGAACTATTTATTTCCTAAAGAAAAAAAGACACCTCCCTTACTTGGCCTACTTTTTTTCCTCCATTTTTCTCTTTATCTTGGAGATGAGTTCAGCCCAGTGTGGCTGACTGGAGCTACTTGATTTTTTCTTTTATTGCTTTTTTTGCAGCTTTGAGATTAGCAGAATACTTTTAGTGAGGCCTACTTTTTTGGAAGAATATTTTTGAAAGAAAATAACTGCCAAACCGCAGCAATTTATTTTAGATCATGACTACTGCTTTTTTTCAGCGGAGTGTGAAAAATCATGCTGGATGGCTGCTGGCCAGTTCTGGTCCTGCTGCATTGTGATTGAACGTGACGCGCCACCTAGATGTGCGCTCAGCGGCGTCTGAAGTCGCGGCTTAGACGGCTGCTCCCAGGAGACCTCGCCTAGTTTTTTTGTTTTCTCCTTCCAAGGTGAATTCTTGCGCTGTGCTCGTTTTTTGGCGCGGGAGAGTCTGCTCGACTGCGCGTTCGCTCTTTCGGTTCCTGGTGTTACTCCTCTGCAGATGTGCGGGCCTTGTGAGAGGCACACAATGCCCCTGCACACAGCAGGGCCTTGTGCTCCTGGAGGAGAGGGCCGTTTGCGCTCATGGCTCGGGCCCTGCTGTGGGCGCTCTGTTTGTCTTGGCGGCGGCGTAGAGAGCAGGCGGAGAGCCGCGGCAGTGCCGCTGAATAAATCTTTTCGTGGCTGCGGCGCGGCCGTTTGACACGTTAAAGATGTTTGTTTTGGTCGGCGCGCTCCGGCAGAAAGGGTCGTGCCAAGACCCGCTCCTTGTTTTTGAAAAACATTTCTTTCATGCGTCGTCCTGGTCTGGGTTGGCGCGGCGTGACTTGCGTTACGGGAATCGGTGCAACGGCAACCGCGTGCTAGCATGTGTGTGTGTTATTGTGTTTTAGTGCGTGTGAGTGTCTGTGTGTGTGTGTCAGTGTCTGCCTGCCCCACTTCTACTGTCTGCAGCCTCCTGGAGTTCTGAGCCTGTGGGTTATTTTAGCTGCTCTAGCATCTCAAGTGAAAAAGAAATCACTCTCCAATTCGCATATGGACTCAGAACCATAAATACATTTTTGTCCTTGATCTGACTGCCCATAAAGGGTGTGATTAGATGGAATACAAAATGGACAAACTGAATAGAGTATTTGTTGTATGTGAATGCCTGTCTGACATTGACCAGTGATCACTTTTCACTGTTGAATGTCCATCAGAAGGCCATGCTGATTTACCTGTTTTCCCTCCTTTTCTTAAACATGCTGTGACTTCAGGCATGATTCTTTTCTTCATGTCAGAAATATGGACTGCGATGCTTGAGACACAGCTGTAATGTATATAGGTCAGCCAGTCCATGGTCCCTGTGCAGAACTCTGATTGCTGTGTTCCCTGTGCTCTCTTTCAGACACGGGATGACTTCCTGGGACAGGTGGATGTGCCACTGGACCACATTCCGGTGAGTTTGATTGACGAAAGCATGAAGCGCTCTGTATTGGACCTTTTTTTGTGCCTGATAAAATTATTGCTGTGTGTGTGTACATGTGTGTTGTCTCCTGTTTTTGTTTCAGAGGGTTAACAAGAGTGTATTAAAGTCCTTATTTAAATGATCCATCTTTCGGCAGTTAAACAGTATGGAAAGATAATGTGTATATTTTTTGTTCGATTAATTTTTGGGTTCTCATAGCTGATACTGGCAGCTGAATCTCCATTAGCATTTTACTCAATTCAAGTCCAGAGCCCTGATTCTCATGACTTTCACTCAGTGACTGGATCATTTCAGTGTTCTCCACCTCCTCACTCATAAAAACATCAATGCCCTCATTTTGTGTGGCCACGACAGTCCGTTTGTTTGTTCTGTATTACAAAGCTGAATTGTGGAAAAATTCAGCCAAAAAATTCAAAATTTCTGCTGCCTCATCCGACCAAAGAGGTCATGTCATTGTCATTGATTGCGTGCTCAGAAAAACCATATACTAAACATGTATAGATCATATTTGTTTTTAATGTTTTTGTTTTGTTTGTTTAATTTTATTTCAGACAGAAAATCCTAACATTGAAAGGCCATACACATTTAAGGATTTTCTACTTCACCCAAGAAGGTTAGCTTTGCATCATTTTTTGTTTTAAACCATTTTATTTTTCCACTTATGTTCTGTTTCCAAGGTTTGTTCCGTTAGTAGGTTCCATATCTCTACAATGTGATTATTATCAATCTATTGTTTCAGTGTTTTGCTTGTTTATATATGCAGTGCAGTCCATATTTGGACAGTGACACATTTTTTCTTGTTTGGTTTTGTACACCAGCACACTGGATTTGAAATGAGACGAATACGAGGTTAAAGTTCAGATTGTCGGCTTTATTTTGAGGGTTTTTACATCCATATTGGGTGATCTGTGTATGACGTACTACCTTTTTTATACATATTCTCAATACCTCAGAATACATCCTGCTGTTACCATCCATAGTCACATCAATAAAGGCAAGTGAGCCAGTGCCAGTGGAAGCCATACATGCCCAAACCATAACGCCCCCACTACCATGTTTTACAGATCACGATTGTGCGATTTGGGTCATGAGCTGTTCCTTTCTTTCTCCATGCATTCCTCTTTCCGTGACTTTGGCACAGGCTAATACTCGTCTCATCTGTCCAGTGAGACTTTGTTCCAGAACTCTTCAGTTTTTTAATGTACCTTTTTTTTAAGCAAACCCTGACCTGGCCATTCTATTCTTGAGGCTTATAAGTGGTTTTCATTTTGCAGTGAATCCTCGGCAAAATGAAAATGCTGGTTATGCTGGTGTAGTCTTCTCTTTATGGTAGTCTTTTCTTTGGCACGTCTGTGCCTATAGGCTGGAGAGTGTTCCTCGTCTGTTTGACAGCTCAAAGAATCAACTCTTGACCTTTTGTTAGCTTTTTTGTGCATTAACTAATGATGCAAAGACACACAGGTGGCCAAGAAACAGCTGAGCAGTCAATTGTCCAATTGCTGTTGGTCCCCTATATTGGGGAACTTTATAAAAAGGTTTGTAATCCCTGCATGGATCAACCAACATGGATGTAAATACACTTGAATTAAAGCTGACAAGCTGCACTTTTACCTCATTTTCATTGTTTCATTTTAAATACAATGTGGTGGCGGGCCAAACTGCAAAACTTGTGTCACTGTCCAAGCACTTACGGGCTGCCCTGTAGATAAGTAATATCAGAGGTCAGCTAAAACTGTAGAGGCAAAACTGACCTTAGTTCCTGACTAAATGCTTTTGTTGGCTCTTTTATGCAGTGTAGTGGTCATGGGATGTCTCAAGCATGAATATGAATGGAAGCTTTATTGTTGAATACGGGAATCCTAAACAGGGCTTTTGAGTCATCCAAGGCCCATATTGAAATATGTAGATGGATTAGCTATGAGTTTCAGCGGAGCACATTGGTTAGTCACAGATGCATTATTGTTTATCCTCTCCCATTCTCTCCTCACTGGGGCAATGGAAGGAGTGTTTAATTCTTTTTTTATGCTCTTCTTTTATGGTTGAAGTCACAAGTCCCGGGTTAAAGGGCACCTGCGACTCAAGATGACGTACTTGCCCACAGCCAACGGCTCGGAGGAGGACGGCACGGAGCAGGGCGAGGATCTGGACGTAAGGCTTTCGGGAATCCTAATTTCCAGCTCTCCCACATTCTTCAGGTTTACCTGTGTCAGCAACGGCTAGCCTTTATGCCTGAAACGAGCGCACAATCATTTCAGTTTGTTCCAAGGATGGTCGGGGGGGGAAAAAAACTCCAAAGTGATTTGTTCTGCCAGACTTCACTGAAGGTATCGAGTTGAGGTGTCTGGCTGCTGTTTCAGGCAGTTATTGATAAAACCACCCAGTCATCATTCTTGCAAGTGCTTACTGCAAATGCTGCATTGGAACGCGGCGTCTGAAAAGGCCAAACTATATTTATCCTAACGTGCGTCTCCGGTTTCTCACTTAATGGTGGAAAACACAGATGTTTTTAGGTGTTGCAAGAATTAGATTCTGCTAGGGCTTCTAAAGAGGAACAGGATGTGGTGTAGGCTGTGTGTATGAAAAGATGCCCCCACCAGCTTTATTTGACATGAGGAAATACTGCAGCTGGTAACTGGTGATGGTGGTGGCGTCTAACTGTGCGATTATGTCCTGCCGTGCAGCCTGGCTGGGAGTTTCTGGAAGGACAGGACATGTCTGGTCCCCAGCACAATCAGCAACTTCCTGCACTGCCCCCTGGCTGGGAGGAGAGACAAGACAATCTGGGAAGAACCTACTTCGTCAATCATGAGACCCGAACCACACAATGGCATAGGCCCACAGTCCTGTACGCACTTTCTCTCTCTCGCTATCTCTCTGTCTGTTCACTCTCTCTCTCTAATCAGCCTCTCTCTCTCACTTACGCTCTCAGTCTGTCTCACTCTGTCTCTCTCACTATCTCTCTATCTCTGTCTCTCATTCATGCTCTCTCTCTCTGTTTCTCTCCCTCTCCCCTCCCTCTCTCATACAACTATGACACACCCATGCTCTGAATTTTAACTGAGCATTCTGCATCACTGTGGGTGTGCGTATGTGTGTGCTTGTGTGTGTGCTTGCTTGTGCATGTTTGTGTGTGCGTCTGTGTGTGGCCTGGCCAAATACATTCCTGAAATGTACAGTATTTCAAAATGTACAGTATTTCAAAAATGACTATATGGAAAATCTGAAAACAGTTTCTGCATTTCCCTAAGAATATTTAGCAGGATTCTAAAATATTTATAATAATTATTTACCCATTGTTAATTGGATTTACATTGTTTAGAAGGAAAAAAGCTAATTGAAAAATGACTCAAAACTCTGGCTGACCGGCTCTTCGTGAGAGGCATTTCATGTCTTTAATGGTAAGATTTGTAGTTCTTTAATTATGACTCAGATTCCCAGACTCCTGTTCACTGGGTTCTTTTTACAGGGACAGCCAGCAGGAAGCGGAGCGGAGGCAGGCCAATCACATGGAGGCACAGAACGCCTTCACCGCCCGGCGACAGATCAATGACCATGTGGATGGCCCGCAGCGGGACTCTCCAGAGGTGAGGGCAGCCAATCACAGACCAATCTCAGTCTCTCACTGCACAAGCTCTGGACACGTAGCACACCGATTAGCCAATCACCGCACCGCACCAACATCCCCGCTGCAGTGCCGAATACCCAATGCTCAGTCGCTAATTTGGAACTGTCCCGGCGATGGAACGTTCTCTGTTGTTTTGGGAGAGCAAGCTGTAGCGTGTCTGACACCCTACCGGCTGGATGATGTCACGCCCTCATATGCTCCATCGACTAGTGGAGCTGGTAACGGGAGATGAGTACTGAGGGTTAGCCTCCTGGCTGGCCCCCGCCCTCCCTGGGCGAAGCTAAAGCCAGTTCCGTGCCCCCTAAGCAGGCACTCGGTCACAGTTGGTACCGTCACCATCTGTACTGCTTCCAGGCTGTAGAATGCACACAGCATCACCGTACGACACAGTGCTGTAACCACGTGCCACTCATGACCCCGTTACTACCCTCACCTCAGTGTGCCCGGTTGTGGTTCCAGTCCTCTCACACATGGTTCATAGACGCTCTACCATCTGAAGTTTCACTCCACCTGTAATTTAACATTGTTCTGTGGTTTAGGTGTTTGGCCTGCTGCTTCAGAATTGCTTGCATCTCACCACAGATTTAGTTTGGACATGCCTGTGAGATATTTTTGTACTCCTCTATGCATTGAACGTTAATCATATTTTTAAAGGCAGTATTTCCTGTTTGGCTCCCTACATTATGTACGTTTATTGAATATGACTGAGCCTCGGAGGCATGTCTGAATGGCATGTACAGTGTGAGCCAGTTTGTATCGTTAGAAAGCATTCTGAATGAACAAAGACATGATTTTCAAGTTCAGGATCACGCAAAGTCACCCTACTGAGGAACTATCATGGTTTTTAACTGTCTGATGACATGGAGTACTTACTTTTCCTGGGTTGAGGAGAGAAAAAACTTTGGGTTTTGTCTCAAAGGAGACCTTTACAAAGATCCTTTGAAGGTCAGTCACTGAAAAGGTTCACCAGAGTATCCCAGTATGGGAAGGGAAAGATTAGCTGTGAGGTTATGAATGATATGTTTGTTCTGTGGTGCTTCTGCATGTGCATTTTGCTGTGTTTTTGAAAATGTGGAAATGGGCGTGGCTTGTGTGTACCAGAGCTGGGAGATCATCTCGGAGGAGATGAACACCTTCTGTAACGAAATGAGCCAACTGCAGGCCTCCGGGTCGATCGGCAGCTTCCGCCACGCCTCGCTCACGGTTCGTCTGCCCCGACTTCCTGCTTCCTCTTCTGCACGTTATCTTGCACGGTTGCGCTTGCTGTCGCAGTAAATGGAAACATGCAGTGTGCTCATGGTGCTGTGCCGTGCTGATTGATTTTACGTTTTTACCCTGGTTAGCACTGGGGTTTCTTTGGGTTTTTTTGAGTGAAATTGGCACTGTTCTCATGTGGGTCTGAGTTGTGACAGCCAGACCTGGAGACTGACGATAACATGGGGACTGATGATATACTGCGTTAGCTAAAATTAGCCCCTTGTAGCAGTGTGAAATGTATATGAGCCCCTTCCTGTTTTAAGATTGATTGTTCTCTTTCCTGACCAGCCGCAGAGTCAAACCAGTCGCCGTGGCAGAAGTCAAACGCTGTCAGGAGAGGAACGTCCCACCCCACCTGTGGTGTGTATCTTCTGCATCTTCATTACTCAGTATTCACATTTATTACTCTCCCTTCTGTCGTTGTGCAGGGACACCTGCCGTATATTCATTAAATCTTTGCGTGTGTATTTATTGTTTTATTTGCTAGTGCAAATTCGGCAGACGTAGATGGTGATTAGTGAATATTTACCTGCTGTTATACATTTTGTAGTGGAAAATAAGTGGAAAGTAGAAAAAGTAGAAGTCTGGATTTTGTGTGGCTCGATCTTCTAAGGAGCAGTATGGTTTATCGGCCAAGCTCATGAAATGAGCCTCTTGTGGTCTTTAGATACCTGTTGCAATCCGAATGTCTGCCTTTAGTTCTGTTCATTATTTTCTCAGGGCTCTGTAGTCTTGTCCACCCCCCTGTGACAGTGATTTGTCAGCACAGCATTCCAACTGTACCGCGAATGCCACAGAGCTCCTGAAGAGTCGCGTTCTACCCCTCTGAGACCTGGATTCAATCAGCATGGATCCTTACCTTTAACCCACAACTGAATTCATATTTGTGCTCCTCTCCTCCAAACCAGTTTGGCGGGTTCAGCGATTGAGAAGAAAAATATACTCGTCAGGCTGTGTTTTCTTTGGAATAAAGCTAGCGCTTATATTTCCTTGTGAGCCGCAGCTGAGGCCGAGCGTTGACTGAATCCAGGCTTCAGACTCGTGGAGATTCGTGTTCAGAAACCGCAGCATGGCTGCCCGGATTTTGCTGTCCTTTCGGACTCATTGAATCCGTGGCATTCCGCTCACCGTCCGAACAGTAGCTGTGTTTCGGGCGACCCCTCGGGGAGCTCATTTTAAGTGCTTCGGGGGGGGGCGGGGGAGGAATGTTCCGCCGGGAGCCGCGCGGCTATGTTTAGGCCGTGGCGCATTCTTACGCGGGTGATTTCTGTCGTCCCCTCCCTCGGTCAACAGTTCGTCCCGACCTCGACGGGGCTGCCGCCAGGCTGGGAGGAGAAGCGGGACAGCAAGGGCAGGCGTTACTACGTCAACCACAACAGCAGGACCACCACCTGGACCCGCCCGCTGGTGCAGGTAACCCCCGGCCTGGCAAGCCCGGGCCATCGGGGCTCGGGAAGGCCAGCGAAGCTGGAGGTGCTCGCTGTTCCCCAGCAGTTTGTAAAATGGCACAGGTCGAATTGACTGGTCACTCACCAGCTATCCAGTGATGGAAGTGTCCTTTTTATGTGCTGATTTGAGTCCCCTTTCAACAAGTAAAGTTATGCTGTTTTAACTCCCCTGCTGGATAAATGATCTGTGGTCTCTGCTGGGGGACTCTTCATAATGGAAAATATGACCTCTGCTTTTAAATGGAAATGAGCTCCCTGCTCTCACACACATACATTCTCACAGACACACATACACGCGCAAGCATGCACACACATACACACGCGCACACATGCATGCACACGCTCTCCCGCACAGACAGACAAACGCACATACATATGCACACACATGCCTGCGAACCACCCACACGTGTGCGCATGCACGTGCACACATGTACAGTATACAGTACGTGCACACGCACACGCACACTCACACACACACACTCACTCTCTCTGTATGGTCTCCTCCATCTTGTGGTGTGTTCTGTCCTGTCAGACGATTTCGGAGGCCGCGCAGGTGGCGGTGCCCCAGGCTGTTGCTGGGCTCCGGCCCTCCCAGCCTGCCCAGGCCTCCCCAGAGACGTCCCCGCAGCACTCCCCCAGCCCCCTGCCCAAAATCAAGGCTGGCCTCATGCCCCCGGGATGGGAGGTCCGCAGCGCCCCCAACGGCCGCCCCTTCTTCATCAACCACAACACCAAAACCACCAGCTGGGTGAGCTGCCCCACCCACTATTGGGATGTGTATGTGGAGCTGTACTTAGAGGAAGAGATCTCCATTCAACACAGGCCTCTTTGTCTCAATCCATTTCCTGCTTCCTTCTCTTAAACAGGAAGATCCCAGGTTTAAAATCCCTGTGCATATGAGAAGGCGACCTTCACTGGACCCCTCCGACCTTGGACCACTCCCTGTAAGCACCTCTATAGCCTTCCGTAGAACCAATCACTGTAGTTAATTGCACCGCTCAGCTTCCATAGAGCCAATCAGAGCAAATAGCTGCACTGGTCAGCTTCCGTGGAGCCAATCAGAGTAGTGAATAGCACCGCTCAGCTTCCATAGAACAAATCAGAGTAGTGAATAGTACTGCTCAGCTTCCATAGAGCCAATCAGAGTAGTGAGCTGCACAAGCCACCTTCCATAGAGCCAATCAGAGTGGTGAGTAGCTCTGCTCAGCTGCGATAGAGCCAATCAGAGTAATGAGCTACACTGGACAGCTTCCGTAGAGCCAAGCAGAATAATGAGCAGCAGGCAGTAGCCAAGCCTTGAGCAGTCAGAGTATTCGAGTGCAGATAGGTCAGCAGTATTCACTGTTCTCCCACCAACAATCTGATACAGTCTGCCATCTGCTCTCAGCGCAGTTAAGACAAAAAAAAAAAAAAAAACCTGATCTCATAACATCAATGATAAACCCCTTCTCAACTCGACTTCAAGGAAAGTTATCCTTTTTGAATCTGTAGACTGAAAACGATCCCGTTGTGGATGACGCAAATGGAGAATATCTGGGAAAATGAGCCCGGAGACGGGTGACTGTGAGAAAGTCAGTCAGTGTAGAATAAGGAGAGTAACAGTCCTGCTGTGTTTCTTTTAGCCTGGGTGGGAAGAGAGGGTTCACAGTGACGGAAGGATGTTCTACATAGATCACAGTACGTATGGCACGGTTTTCTACACACGTATTGGTGCAATTTCAGATGTTAGACTTTATTTTCACTGTAGCATGGTGTAAGTGTTTTGCCCTTAGCGGCAGTCTTCTGTTCTGCAGTATTTTACCTAGGTGCCTATTTACCGTAAATCTCGTTGTTATGTAACCTCTTAAAATATCCAATGAAAAAGAGATACAGCTGTTAAAAATAAAATGTATTTTTAGATACTAAGGCCACTCAATGGGAGGACCCCAGATTACAGAATTCAGCCATAACTGGACCAGTGAGTATATTAAAACTAACTGATTTGTTTTAATGTCTTAAACTGCAAAGCTATGAGTTAACCGGGGTTATGCAAGGGTATTACTACTGAGCCGTTTCTTAATGGAAACATAAGTAAATGATTATGACCGTCTGGAGACAATGGTCTCTAAATGAAGTGAAACTGTAGCACTAGGGTAGCCCATTGGCTTTATGTCACGGACTAATCTGTGGTCATTACTTTCAGACCTCTTTCCGTTTGGAGTCAGGTTAAACCATTAGTGCGTTGAGAGCACAATCAATCCAGGGCCCTGTTTTCTGCAGCTCTGTTATGACCGTACCCATCTTGTTTCAGGCTGTGCCTTACTCTAGAGACTACAAGCAGAAGTATGATTTCTTCCGGAAGAAGCTGAGGAAACCGGTGAGCTTCATGGTTTATTACTGTAAGCCCAAGGGAAGACGCACACAAAGTCAATGTTTTAATTTACAGTTGCAGGCAGTTTACTTATGGAATGTGCAGTACTAGGTGTGCGTGTGGTCTAGGCTCAATGTTGTGATTTTGCTTCAGCAAATTGCAAGATTGAGTTGAATGAACCTCAGTAGGACCAGCAGCCTTATAGACTCCTAGCATCAAAGACGGAAGGGAGTGTTCCTCTCCAGGTTGTGTGAACAGGTTTGTGTTCAGATGGTTTAAAGTTAGCGGGAAGTGCTTATCTGCCGCTGTTTAAATGTGCCTTGGCTGTCTCCCGCCAGGCCGACATCCCCAACCGCTTCGAGATGAAGCTTCGGCGCACGGCCATCATGGAGGACTCCTACAGACGCATCCTGTCCGTCAAGAGGGCTGACTTCCTGAAGGCACGCCTGTGGATTGACTTTGAGGGGGAGAAGGGGCTGGACTACGGCGGCGTGGCCCGGGAGTGGTTCTTCCTCATCTCCAAGGAGATGTTCAACCCCTACTATGGGCTGTTTGAGTATTCGGCCACGTGAGTCTTCTTTGCCTTTGGCTATGGGAGGGATTTTGTGTCATGCCTTTCCCTCTTTTCTCTCTAATTTGGAATGGCCTCTCACGTTCAGTGCTGACTCAGGAGGGCGCAGACAAGCATGTGCTCTCCTCTGAAGCATGTGATGCCGTGCGCTGCTGCCTATCAGAACACAGTTTTAGAGTCGGGCTCAGGCAGACATGAGCCGGAGGTGGACGCTTCATGCGTAGCTTAAGAGGCAAATTTGTGAGTAGTCAGCGGACCAATGGGGGTCGCTGCTGTGCTAGGTACTAGCTGGTGCCGTCATCCTGGATGGCTCAAGTCCTCCCTTTCCTGGGTGGGGCCAGAGCCAATTGCGGGTCGCCATGTGGAGCTCCCAGCCAGAGTCTCCACTAACACCAGACTTTGGGGCCCATCCATGCGATAGAACAGTGCCTGAACAGCCCACTGTGGGGCTGCTTTAATTCTTATGTTTCTTATAGGCTATTCTCCGTCTGTTGTGTCACAGGGATAACTACACGCTGCAGATCAACCCCAACTCCGGACTCTGCAATGAGGACCACGTGTCCTACTTCAAGTTCATCGGGCGAGTGGCCGGCATGGCGGTCTATCACGGCAAGCTTCTAGATGGTGAGCGAGTGTGACCTCTTTTCTCCTATGCACTGTGTCGCTTCTCTTTCTCCTTTTCTCTCTCTCTCTCTCTGCTTTGTGCTGCTGTGAATGTGGGTCGTTCTTCCTCCCCCCAGCGTTCTTCATTCGGCCCTTCTACAAGATGATGCTGCAGAAGCCTATCACCCTGCAGGACATGGAGTCTGTGGTGAGTGTGTACGAATGGTGTTACCACACGCTTGTGAGAAGCGGCATTGCGGTGTAGCGTCTGCACGTTTATATTCACATTTCCTCATTTAGCAGCCACTCTTTTCCTGTGATAGTGAGTGACACAACTTTTACATAAAGCCAGTTTGTACAGCTGAATATTTTTGCTGAAGCTGTTCAGGTTTTGTAAAATGTTTATGGGTACAACGGTAGCTCCCCAGGTGGGAATCAAACCCGCAACCCCCATTAAGTAACAATCCCAGTTCCTTAACTTTTATACTTTTCATTTTCCCCATGTACATGTGTGCATACATACCGTAAAGCGCATTGTGTATAATTTACTATTTCAGTTTAGTCATTTGTCAGGTGCTGTTTAAAATTATATATGTGTGTGTTGTTACTGTAAATATTCATATTATTTTATTAATATTTCAGGACAGTGAGTACTTCAACTCCCTGAATTGGATTCTAGAGAACGACCCAACAGATCTGGACCTGAGATTCACCGTTGATGAGGAACTCTTTGGACAGGTGGGTCCTACTGATCATTGAGCATATTAAGTCTGTTTCAGAATTAAATAATAAGACTATGTTATGTGTATATACAGTACTGGCATATATTATGGAAACAGTGTGCTCAAAGACGTTTAATGCTCTTAAAATTTAATCTGTGCCCTTGCTTCTGTTCTTGGACCATTTTTGTCTGTAAAAATGTATTATAAACCACTATCTTCATGACTCCAAGTGAAATGACATTATGTGATCATCAGTTATTTGAAATAGTATTCAAATAAAGTATGCAAGAAAAGTTTTCTTTGCATGAATATTATCCTTTTATGTAGAAAAATGCTGGACAAAGAAATAAATGTTCAAGTTGATTATAAAAATTTCCAACAATAAGATACATTAGACTGTCCAATTATGTAGATATGAACTAATGCATATGGGAAGGTTTAATGATTGGTACTTGTTTAAGATAAATGCTATTATTTTATTTTTTGTTGTTTCTATTTTGATATTACATTTCTTGCATATTACTTTATGCCAAAAAGAAAAATTGCCACAAAATATTACATTGATTATCAAACTCTGTTTATAAATGCAGTGTTTACATAATTTGTGCCAGGAGTGTATGGTTATTATATAATAGTTACTATGTAAAGGAAAGATGTTTTCTGCCGTTCTTTTTTATCTTTTCATTTGTCATCATTCTTGTAGTTGAGTTTCTGTGGGATGACTGTACATTAGGATGATTTCCTCACTTGAGTGTGAATGTGCGTTCTCTCTCTGCCTCTTCAGACTCATCAGCATGAGCTGAAGCCTGGGGGAGCGGACATTGTGGTCACGGACAAAAACAAGAAGGAGTACATCCAGTAAGCAAGAGCGCCCCCTACGGGCATGGAAGCAGCAGTGGCAATGTGCTGTAGTTCAATAGGCAACCTGAGGGATGTTTGTGTTTGTGTGCTGAGGTCTGACCATGCACAGTGACCCTGACCCTCCCTTCCTCTTCATGCCCCTGACGCCACTGGTCTGGAGTATAGTTAAGGCCCATTGTTCCTAGTTTTATTAATCTATTTTTTTTATATAAATGTGGTATTTTTTCACATTGCAGGAGTAAACATATACACAGAGGTGGAAAATTCAGGTTCAGAAAATAAAAGTCCTCCCCAGTTTTTTATTGCAGTCGCCTGGATTTGCTAATTAGCACAATTTGTCTACCATTAGGTAGAATTACTTAGTGATATCAGCTGAATTAATGGGTGGAAGAACCTTATGGCAGGACTTTTACATTCTGACTCCTGGACTTTCCACCTCTGCAAATACATTTATTTCCTTTTTGTCTAGTGCATTGTTGAAGCACCTTCTGAATCTGACGAAATCTGAAAACTAGCTGATAGGAGTCCTTTTACCAGCATAGCAAAACAAATAACATACAGTCACGGGCCTAGAAAAGTGTACAAGCACACATGGCGATTAACCTTTAAGTAATTTACGCTTAAATGTTGAACTGCTTCCAAGTTCCATTTCCTTTTTTATGATTTAACTTAATTGAGTATGTAGGCAACTTTTGCAGTGAGATAAATGTATTAGCAAGAGAGCTATTTGGCTAGTTATGTGATAATGGTGAATTTCAGATCATTTTTGGTTCAAAATCATGTTGCGACTGTCTATTTGTTTGTATTGCATGTTGTCAAGCTAAAATAATGATTTTTTTTTAATGAACCTGGCATCAGTTTAGGTTGGGCAGAGGGTAAGATGGAAGCATTAGCACTCAGTGAAGGGAAATCCAAGAATACAAGCACAAGTGCTCCAGTGGAGCCATAATTGTTAAAACCTCTACCACCAGAGGGCACTGTTTAAACTGGAAAAGCTCACTGGTTAGTAATATAAACAATGATAACCTCCAAGAAGACACAAACATATTTAGGTCAAAATCTTTGCTCACAAAGTGTATCCAGAATTTTCTGTGAAAGCATGGATTTAAACAATAGAGAATGTTGTCAGCATAAGGTTGAAGTGTAATTATTTCATGGTCTGTTTTTCTTACAGAATGTCTAGTGTTTACTTCCTGGTTGGAATAGGTGTTTGTGCTTCAGTTCTAGTTGAACATAATGACTCCCAGTGCTGTTTCTGTGGGGAGAATTTTAATAATTTCTTCCCCCAATTTCAGCCTCGTCATTCAGTGGAGGTTCGTGAATCGGATACAGAAACAAATGACTGCTTTCAAAGAGGTAAAGACTCTGCTAATGTTACTCTAACAACCATCCCGTCCCAGTTTACCCCCCCCCCCCCCCCATATTGTGTACCTTGTTGTAACCCTGAATTTTTTTGAAATGCATCAACACAATTGCCTTTGATTAGATTTCAGTTAATTGGTAACGTCCTAAAGACAGAACTGAAAGTTGGTGACCCACACTCTACACTGGAATCTTTCACAAACTTTAGTGCAGTTTATCAGCGAGTAAGCAGAACAGCCATGACCGCCCAGCTGATGTCTGTGTGTCTCATTGCAGGGATTTTACGAGCTGATACCTCTGGATCTCATTAAGATATTTGATGAGAATGAGCTGGAGGTGAGTCCCCCCCTTCCTAGTCCCAGGGTGCAGTAATTTGCTCTTAGTCCTAGGACTGACCCCTCCTCCCTGCCCTGTTCCCCTCAGCTGCTGATGTGTGGCCTTGGGGATGTGGACGTCAACGACTGGAGGGAGAACACCAAGTACAAGAACGGCTACTGCGCCAACCAGCCCGTCATCCAGTGGTTCTGGAAGGTATCCACTGTCCCTCTCTCCCAAACTCAGCACAGCTCAGCCTGTCCATGGCAAAGTGACACTCTCAGAACTAACGGTACCATGGCGGTGCATTTCTGCTCATTAGGGAACACATTTCCCAAATGCCCCCTGAAAGTACAATACTGTTCTGTTTGAGTACTAGTAAGTACCTTTTACAGGCAGCAAAAAAGGTACAAATGAATTATGTGTTGCTGGCTAGGGGTACAATTTCATGTACCTATAGGGTACCACTCCAGTGACAAATGTTTGTACCTTTATAGGCACTTTATCGTACCTTTTTGTTTTTTGAGTGCAGGGGCTGTGACGCGCGAGTTGCGCTCTTTCTGAAACTGTCTGTCCTCTCAGGCGGTGCTGCTGATGGACGCGGAGAAGCGGATTCGTCTGCTGCAGTTTGTGACCGGCACGTCCCGCGTACCCATGAACGGGTTCGCTGAGCTGTACGGTGAGTCCGCCTCCCCGGCTGCGCGCGTTCGTCGCTCAGTGACGTGTAATTGAGCGCTAATAATGGCTCGTGTGCTGAAGTATGTGAAAATGTGCCCGCTGCCAATAATAGTTGTGCTCTTTACAGTCACGGGCTCTTCCCCTGTTTATTAAGACTCATTTGACCGCTGTGTTCGTCTAACCCAAAATAGGGTCCAATGGTCCACAGCTGTTCACCATTGAACAGTGGGGTACGCCTGACAAACTGCCCAGAGCCCACACTTGGTGAGTTTCCCAGAGCTCCTTGTACTTTTTGCACTTCGAAACTGCTCCAGAGTCAGTTTTCTCTGCTCAAATCCACATCTCAACATGCCATGAATGGTACACTGAATGGTTTCAGATCATTTATGAAATTATGATTTCTTTTAAAAGTTATCTAATCTAATTATCAATAAAATTTGGTTAATTGGGTACCTAAGAGGGTAGTTACTTTTTTACATGGGTGATATGGGTGTTTGATAACTTTTTTCATTAAATAAATAAAATAATAATTAAAATATTTTGTGTTTTCTCAGTTTCCCTTTGTCTAACGTTACATTTTGTCTAAAGAACGGAAACCATTCAGTGTGACAAATACGGAATAATATAGGAAATCAGGAAGGGAGCAAATACCTTTTCACAGCCCTGTATGGGGGGAAAAACCTTTGCTGATCATATTTCTTCCCTAAAGCTTCAACCGCTTGGACCTTCCTCCCTACGAGTCATTCGAGGAGCTGAGGGAGAAGCTCCACATCGCCATCGAGAACGCGCAGGGTTTCGACGGCGTGGATTAGGGGGCGTAGGCGAGGGTAACTGAAGAAGCACTCTAATTGGTGGACACCGCCGGACACCTCCGTACCCACGCAGGCACAGCACGTCGGCTGTCAATCAGAATCTAACGGAGGAACGCAGGAGGCGGGCTGTTTCCAGAACGCTAAGCACAGTTCTCCCCCCCGGCTGCATGTTCTTAACGGGCCTTTGGGGCTTCAGTTAAACAGTGAAGAGCTCAGATATATCCCTCCAATCAGACAAAGCCTTCCTTTCTCTGGTTGTCTCTTCTTTACAAAAAGGTTTACAGAACTCAGGCCTGGATGCAGTCCTGCCACACAGAGCTTTGTGCTTCATTCACAAACATATGCAAGCGTTTCCTTTTTTTTTTTGTCACTAACGCCACATTATTAGTTTGTCTCAATAATGGAAAATTTAAAAAGTAGCATGAAAAATGGAAAAAGTACACGATGCTCCGAGATGCTTGTATTTGTGTAGTTCATAATTGTACAGTATATGTGCTTATGCATGTATACACGTTTATGTTAATGTGTATGTATCTATACAGATACACATAAAGAATGTTCATAAATGTATACTTCTCTATCCTTGAATAGGTCTACTATTTTGAAAGGGGCATATAAGCTATATGGATTCATAGGCTGACCTGGAGAAATACATTTGGTCTTATGCAGTAGAAACTGATGTTTTATCAGAGTGAAGGATGGCCAGTGTTTCGGAACAACCAGGAGATCCGTCAAATAATATCCAATAGCAGTCTTACAAACTGAATTTCCTTTAGTCTTGTGATTATCTTTAATTGGCTGACAATGTATCCATCTTTTCCAGTGTCTTTCCAACACGGGTTTACAGTCACATTTAAAAGTCATGCGCTGCACTTTGATTGTGGATTACTGAAAGTATTGGCTGCTCTCTGAATCAGGGCTCTGCAGCACTGTCCATCTGTTTAAGTGGTGGTTAGTTTACATCTGTGTAAAATATGTAAACACAGTGGCGGTGAGCCCTGAGAAATGAGTGGGAAAACATGCTTTTAAAAAAAAAAATATTAATAAATAAATAAATAAAAATTTTGATGATTAATCACCACAGCTATTAAACAGGATGTCTCCTTAGCAACAGATTCCTGTGTTTGGGGTTGTTGCAGGACAGTACCCTCTCTGCACTCGATGTGAAATCATTTTAGTTCTGTCAGTTAAGATGCGTTGCATGAAGAGTCGAATTGCAACAGAGGTCACTTTGAACTTTTAATCAGTGTTTATTTTATTTCAGTTTACGTGTTTCGTTTTCGTTTTTAATTTTGCCCTCCCATGTTGGAAAGGTGAATTCTATTGGTATGCCTTTGTCACCACTGCAACATTATCTGTCGATTTGGGAGAGGTATCTGTAGACGGGCACACGCCGGCGCAGAGGGCGCGCTGCCACCCAGCGCTGTGTACACTGCGCCATTTTGTGCCCCGCTGGCAGGGTGCCTCTCCTGGGGATGAGACGGGGACGACCCTGCGCTGGCTAAAACGCTCCCTGTAGGCTGACGCTGTCCTGCGAGTCTGCTGGTCTCAGTTGGCCCCAGCACGGTTGCCGTTAGATACCAGGTCACGGTGTGGCACTACACTAAGGACCAGTGCTTATGCAGGACAAGCCCCCCCCCCCCCCCCCCCCCCCCCCCCAGGACAAATCCCAATGGCTTGTGTCTTACTGTCATGACTAAAATAATTTTGCTGACGTGCTAAGTTAACACTGTCATTTCAGATGCAGATAAAATTGAAAAGCCAGCCAAAAGGCAGTGAGTTTCATTTCATTTCTGTACTCATTCTTTGTATCGATTAATTAAAGTCAGGTTTTGGATAGTTGTCAAAGAGTGGAGGTTCTCTACCTCTTCTGCTTGTAGTTGACTAGTTGTCACTAAAATATAACTATTGTACTACGTTTTTTCTTTTGTATTACTTAATTTTATGGGTTTCGATGTCTATCATTTTAATTGAACATATGTTTACACTGTCCAGTGTTTGAATTCTTCATTTTATTTTCTACTGTCTTCTATGTTAAACGTTTTGACTTTTTTAAAAAATTTGTGCTAAAGAATGGAGCACTTCTGCTATGACTTTTAGTTTTCAAATGTTTTATCATATGAATGTTTTCATATTTCAATAGTGAAGGATTACTTTTACTTTAAAATTCTAGCTCTCAATTGAACATTTGACTAGAAAATGTTTACATGTAAACCTTGCTGAAAATAAGCAAATACTTTCTTTTTACATGTAATTTACAAGACTGTTAAATTACGATGCCTTTGTATAATAAATTGTACTATACAATATTTTGAATATCAGAATTATAATGCATTGAAGTATATTCTTATCATTGGGGAGTATAGTTTTTAAGGCCCTAAAGTACAATATATTTAATATTTCAGACAAAATTAAGAAAAATGTATATATCATAAATATGTTGAGTACATATGATTCTGGCATATAAGAAATGTATTTTGTATTAATTGAATACGTTACTGTACAGTAATATTTCATTAACTTGTTAAAATAGATTTTAACATCAAAATTGCATGTCCATGTAAATGGTGGCATATTTTGAAAAATAAACAGAATGTGACTTTCATCTGTCTGAATATATTTTCTTTCATTTATGGCATATTCTTTCTTGCACACCCTGAAGAAGCCGCAGTTAACATTTGTGCATATACCACTGCAAAACCCTAATTGGCGGTCTGCTTACCTGACTGTTGCACTACATTTAACTTTTGGGTGCTACTGAATTAAGTGGGGCGGCATATTAGAATTATAGATAATACAGGTATTTTAATGAAGCTTCTTGGAAATAATTTACTGTGTTGCCATTTGGAACATCGCGAGGACGGAAATGTTTATAATCTAGTCTAGATGTAATTAATTATAACACGCTCCATTCACCGCTCAGATCGTTTTGTCTATCTCTATAGCTTAATTTAATTTGAATCACAATTTCAAGCGCGGAAGGTGTATCTGTGTCCGTCCGAGCTGTAATACCAGTACAGACCAGATAGTGGCGTTAGAATGCTTTTTTGCAGCTGTCATTTGCCACTGCATTGTGATATCCCTCTAGCTGTGCGCAGCGGTACTAAATGTCTCGGGTGTCCACATGCAGGGTAAAACGGTTATCTAATCAACAGAGAAAATATAGCTTGCGCGAGCTCACTTTCAAATGGTCGTTATGTCATTTCTGTGCATATGCGTTGCTGATGAGCTAACGGACTTGCTGCTACGTTTGCATGACGGTAGCCTACTCTGGTGGACTTTTTTATTTTTAATTGTGGAACTGGTGCACCCTAAAAGAATAATTCAGCTGTTATATGGTTTGTTTCCCTGTAATATACTATGCTCCCTTTGCAATATGTTGATAATATTTGATTGTGAGACTAATTTTAATTACACTGATCGTTAACAATGCTCTATTAACATCTTTTTAAAAAGTCATTACTAATATTTCATTTGTTAATTGTTATAATCAGTGATGCATTATTTTTGTCTTTAAAATAGATCAGTGAACTTTTCCAAGAATTAATTCAAGTGCTGCCTTCTAAAGTGTGTTATTAGAACTTCCCTGATGTAAAGGATCTCATATTTCCACTGTGAATGCACCCTTTTACTTTCATTCAGTGACTTTCACTTTTTAGGTGGGGTGGAGTATGGGAGCAGGACAGCCTAACTCTGTCAGAGATGCTCTGTGTCAAAAAGCTATTGATTGTATCCACCAGGCAACGGCTCCCTCCCTCCTCAACTCTCTCCAAATATCCAACCCCCCACCCAGATTCACACTCTGTGGGGGCAGGGACCGCCCTCTCTTGTGGTTTAGGTCATAGGTCACGCTCAGGGCCAAGCAGTTCTTTGGACACTGCAAGGGTCATTGGGGATGGGCTTCTCTTAGAGCAGGAGACCACTGTCCTTGTCCAATTGGACTACAGCCTTGAGGTGCCGGATCTACTTTCCCCAGGCCCCAGGAATATTCAGAACATGATAATGACTTTTACACTATTGATTAGGGCTTGGAGCTTGACCTCTGTTTGTGTGGACCCCCACCACACACCCTCAAACCCTATATCTTCCACCCCAAAAACCGGTCAGTATTGGCAGCTTGTACGACCAAATCCCAAATAGATGCTATTGGAGCTGCCATTTCCTAAATGGTTAGCATATGTGGTCATCTGGACTGAGATACTATGTAACAGCAGGTTAAGAATGGCAGCTTAAAAAATTAAAATGTGCATACATTCACATTTAATGTAATTTGATATATTATGTCCATGTAGATGTTTTTTCTCAGAATGTATCTCAGATAAATTTTTAAATGATCTTGATTGTAATGGCAGTCATTTAATTCAGTGTACTCATAACCTTTGAAAATTATGTATAGTTCATGGGAGTATGAGCCAAGGTTATCAGTTTCAGTCTGCTCACAGCATAGTCACTGCTTCTCATCCCTCTCAGACACGTCCATCAGAATCACCGCATCTATAACGTTTCAATAGATTTTGTAATCGAAAAGAAGAGGACCATACTGGGGAAAAAGCACAAAAAGTTTGGAAAACCTTATCTGGGGCTGGAGTATTTTCATACAAATTATTATTAAAGCAATATCATGTTCCCAGCCAATAGTTGCCAAGAAGAAGAGCATTCTTTTCATGCTGACAATTCAATGGTGAGACAGGTTAACTGTATGTTGTATGAAGGGTGGGAGAACATTCATATCTGGCTCCTGGTCATGTGTGAATTGACAATTTTACATTTTTTAGTGATATTCATGTGTATCTTTGCATGAAACACATGTTTTGTGAAGCTCAGCACTGGAGCAGGCAGTACAGCTGGGCCTATTGTCCGGTAGTTGAATGAGGATCTGTGGAGGGGAGGGGGGGAAGGGGTCACCCTCCAAAAAGAATTGAGCAGTGGATCAATATCGCCATTTATTTGGCAGCTGTTCTGCTACCATCAATATTTTCTCATAATTACCAAACCCAGTTTTGGAGGTGCTGTCTCACACTCCTGAAGCATTGTGCTTGTGTAAGCAGGGCCTTCTGTTGGCCCAGCAACCATAAATGGCATCCAGTATGTGTCACCCTATCCCTAAACTCAGACTATGCTTTCACTGTGCATATAGACTCTGCAGAAAACCACTTAAGCCAGTCATTTAGAAGTGTCTATTATTTATATTTTTTCAAATTTTTAAAATGTTGTTTCTGTCTCCAGAGTGTTTTAAAATAGACACACAATTACAAGTTTTGAGCTTAAAAAAATTATAATTGAATTGTAATATGTAAGATACATAATTGCAGTTTTTAAATGTGTCCTTGATGTACTGTGCTGCTGTATTGTTGCTGCTTGTCAGGATGAGAGTCAGGTCATTAAAGACGATTAAGCTTTGTAATGAAATGTGCTGTGGCACTGGATTCCCTTTCTCACATCTTCATACGGACTCTTGGATTTGGACCCAAAACCTCATGGGCATGGGATCTATGTTCATCCGAAGTCATTCGGTATAATGAAGGATTTCATCCATTCACCTGTACTATGAATAAGAACGTCTGCAAAATAAATGTAATGTAATGTATGCATTTACCATTTTAAAAAGACACTTTCCCACCTACCCCATCAATTCCTGGTGCCCTTATCATGTGAGATGCTGCACAACTACTTTTCTTAACTATCCATGCCTCATTGAGGCAGTTGAGGCTATTCAAAATACAGCATCAATGTTTTACCCGTGATTTTAACACTGCAAGTTCCCTGTAGATTAAGACCTAAACTATAACCAGTAAACCCACTCTGCTCTCCAGGGTTTTCAGTGTAACTTACTGTCCCACCCAGTGGCACCCCAGGTGCAGAACGGAACAGCACTCTACGTGTTTAAAACATAGCGATCTCATGCACTCTTACATCTTGAAGCTAATAGCCACAATAATTGATCCATAGGCAACACAGTTTCTTTGGCAATAAAATGCCAGAATATTGATCAGTTCCTAGCCAGTTTGAAATGAAAATAATGATTCCCCATGCCTTAATATATGGAGTCACAGGATGACCAAATATAAATGAAAGGAGGAAGTGTGTATGTATACACCCTAACATGTGCCGCTAAAATAAATAGAAATTAAGAACATAAACACTTGAAATTTCTCCATGCTGTCCCACTGTTAATTAATCTTCTAATTTCATTTTAATGGATCCTCTTAAGTTTTGGTGTACCATTTGCATGAATGAAGAATACTAAACACTGCTAGAGAATCAGTGCTGAGGTGTGCTGATTTTCATTTATACAGCCAGATGGGGACATAACTGATAGCTGTTGTAACTGCAGTTGATGGTTGACATTGGAATGAGGTGGAACTATAGTGGTCTTGTGTGTTGGTCAGTTTACCAGATCCCCATCCCATCCCAACATACACAGATATGTGCAATGAATTCATTGTATAGAATTTACATTCATGCAAATTAGTCGCTGTAATATTATCACACAAGATCATTGATTTAAAAATGCAAAAAAAGACATATATTGTTTATGCCATTATTGTATTGTAATCCCTTTACTTGATGTAATAATCATTTAAGGTACATGTTTTATATATTTCTATCTCCAGTTTCTTCTCATTCAGTTGACCACTAAAAGACAATACAATTAATATAACAATGTACCACAGCAGTAACTATAGCGCACGTTGCATTACATTGCAATCATTTAGTAAATGCTAATATCCCAAGCGACTTACAATACACGATTATAGGAGTGACATGTATTTCAAATGTTAATTCTGGTGTTAACTCCGGTGATTTGGAGAGCTGGAGGAAGAAGTCTTCCTTCCTAACATTGATCAGGGTGAAAGCCCGCTTCAGGTGCTGATCCTGGATCGGTTCATCTGGCGCTCTTCTTCAAGGCAATCAGTTTGCCCAGAGAGCCGAAGCGCAATCGGGGTCAGTTTATGGATGAACATCAACGCCCAGCTCAGCCGTGGAACACACATTGGGGGAGGGATTGTCCCTTTACGCCAAGAGAAAAGTAGTCCCTGATGCGGAGTAGAGGCGCTCTCACTTGAAACCTGAATTTGCACTTTGCAACGAGAGGCAGTAGTCACCAGAAATAGCATGCGAGAACAATTTTAATAAATGGCGTATTTTAATAGGAAAAAATATCAGCGTTTGCTGTTTTTTGCAGTATCACTTCAAATTTCAGGTAAGTGTTTTTATTATAGGCTACTTATTTTTTAAAAATAGATTTTGAGCACTTTTTAAAAATGTTACGTTTCTGAGGCGTGCATCCCTGGTCGTCATAATGTGTCCTTAAACTGTGTTTATGTGAAAGTTTCTGAATCGCGGATAACTTTGCAAGTTTCTAACAGAAATGACAGGGTGTGGAATCGCATATTGTGCATTTCGGAAATAAACGTACGATGTGAAATTGAAGTGACAATTTGATTGTGCGCAAGTGGACGCTGGACGTTGTATCATTGCCCAGTGTCATGGGAGGGCACGGTAATGGCCGCGCTGACCACTGCTCAGGACATGTATTGTCCGATCTATGATCGTTCCAAATTATGTGAATGGTAACCTATACATTTATCAGTTTCTACCTGGAAACGCGTGGTCCGCTTTATGGATGTCGTGTTGGAATAAAGCAGCTAAGTTCTGGCAACATTTCTACTACACGTGGATAGGTGAATGTTGTGTTTGCTTGAGAAGCATTAACCAATCTACCCTAAGACGTGATTGCATTTCTTCTCATTTCAATTGGCAGTCTCAATGAAATTTAACAATAGGCCTGCAATATATTTTGGTGCGATTTATGGTTCGTATTCTTTATATATTTTTAAAGTTAAATTAGTCTGAAACCGATTGAATGATAGCTATCTGCACCTACCTAGATATGCATTAATAGTAGGCTATTCTTTTAAAGGATAGTTAATGTTGGCTCTGATATTTCCAAAAAATATAATACGCTAAATGACTAACTGCGTTATGATCACTCTAAATAAGATACAATAAGATGTAATTATTCTTTATATTGCATTTTACGGTTATGCATATTCTTTGTATTGCTTTAACAGTGTGGTATTTTTTTTTTAAATCCATGGAGCCATAGAAAAGCGACTGACAGCACGTGGCTATATAGTGCTGTTTATTTATTTATTTTCCAGTGTCGGGACAGTTTTTGAAATAAACTTCTCAAGGCAGTGAGTTAGGCGATCTGTCGGTTTCGAGGTGGTCAATACAGATAGTCTACATAAGTGGCCTTCAACCCTGGTCCTGGAGAGCTACAGGGTCTGCTGGGTTTCATAGTGACTCTGCACTTCATGAATCAATCAGAGCAGTTTATTACACAGTTAAGTCAACTCACCTGGTGTTTTGGGTCTCAACTGGGTTCTGATTTTAAGGTGAAAACAAAAACCAGCAGACCCTGTAGCTCTCCAGGACCAGGGTTGGAGACCACTGGTCTACATAGTACATACGTGCCTGAGCACTTCGGCAAAGGGTGGATGCGCAGTAACCCACCGGCAATTAATCGAGATAAATAAATGACCGGTCAGTTAATCATGAGTTAGCGTGACCGCTCAGTTAATCGTGCTCTTTATCATCCCAGCGTGCGTCTAAAAACGTGCGAATGCATTCAACCAGAATTAACTGTTGAAATGCCTTTTTGTATGTTTTTTCAAAGTCAGTATGCTACAAATCCATTGCTTTCCATTCCAGTAATGACTATTATATAAGCATTTGACTGTTCAGTTAAGAACATATTTGTGATCTTACACCTGAAAGGGTTAAATAGCACTAAGGCAGGCCACAGTGCTCTTCAGTTATGTAAGTGCCACCCCTCCTTACCACCTCCCTCCTCTCAGCTGCCCCTGGTATGAAACTGACTGCTCCTCTCTCCTCCTGGCAGGTGTGTTATGTTTTAGTGAGTTGTTTTTCATCAAGGAGCCCCATGACGTGACTGTGGTGCGGAAGGACCCGGTTATTTTGGACTGCCAAGCACATGGAGAGGCACCCATTGATGTTAGGTGGCTAAAAAACGGAGTAAGAGTCTCTGAGAATGAACGGGTCTACCTGCTCTCCAATGGCTCCCTGTACATCTCAGAGGTAGAGGGCAGAAAAGGAGACAAATCGGACGAAGGCTTCTACCAGTGCCTCGCGCAGAACAAGTATGGAGCCATTTTGAGCCAGAAAGCTCGTCTAACTATCGCAAGTAAGTATTGCCTCGAAGCCATACCTCACTGCCTGCAGGAATTTTAAAAGCCCCAGAGGAAAATAAGTGTGTTTGTCCAGTGGAAAGACTTCAGTGCATCAGTCCATCAGGTCATCACTGTTGATGTGTATGGTTATGGTGACCTCAGCACTGGTAGCACTAGGTGTTTGATGGGGAATGACGGTATACCACATGCACCAGAGCAAGGGTTTATGTCGGTGAAATTAAATGACCTTGTTTCAAAGGACCCACAGCTGTCTTTCACTTCACTGGCTTTAATTTGACAGTTGCTACACAGGCTTGAAGCTGGTGCATTACAATAGCAACTATGGTGATTTGATATGACATAATATTCTGGCTGTATTAGTCATCATTTTTAGCAAGGCATCATGACAAGCATTCTGTCAGTGAAGGAACTGTCAGGCTACAACCATGGAGACCTCTCATTGTCTCTTTAATATAATCAGATTGAAGCTGAACTGAAGTTTCATTTAATGTCATTTTGACAACAGAGATTAACAGAATGGGAATTTTGGGGAAGCGATAGGCTAGATGACAGACATTTCTGTGCTCCAAAATAAAGGGGGAAAGAGATTTCCAAAACCACTAGCAGGGTGCTGTCATATCCTTTCAGCTTTTGGGACATCTAATCTTGGGGCAGGCTGACTTATCCTTTTCCTTCAGAAGTGTAATGCACAATGTTGCATTTTGGGAATCCTAATTCTCTAATCTGTCTAATAGCCGGGAAGCTGAAGGGGGAGGGCGGGGGCCGGGGGGGTGGGGGGGAGAGAGCGAGATAAACCAATCAAAGCCAGAGATAGAGGCCTAAAACTCAGAAGTTTTTCTTGTGTTCGAAAATGTGTTCATTCATGTGCAAATGAAGAAAGCTGCAGGTTTTAGAGGGTTAAGAGTTGTCCAGGACGCGGGTTACCCTAGCGCTAAAGAGCAGATGACCCCCATTCACTGGCCAGGGCTTTCATGTCATTGCTCCCCCAAAGTACGTGGTCACTAGGAATTGTTCTTCTGGAATGCTTCTTTTTTTGGGGGGGGGGGGGGCGTGTGGGTGAGGGGGCATATACGTGAACAGGCTTTTTTGCTTTCTAAAAGGGAGGAGAAGCTTTGTGAGAGCTGGCCATTAGGAGACCGTCCTCTGCCCGTGTCACCACCCCTCAGGCTATCCTTCCTCCTGGTGCTGACGTGCACAATAGACTTTGGCTGCTTGTCTCTTTCCAGCCTTCCCGTTCAGAGGGGAAACCTGATATTTTAAGCGGAACCTAGTTCTGAAACAGGCAAGCCCTGTGCTATCACACATTATTCTCATCAATAGTTTTGCCTTTTGTGTCAATAAAAAGAGCAACATGCAGAAATGATCGACCAGACCTGAAAAATAGTACTTCTGGCTCTGTTACAGTGATAGCAGATTTTGTTGGCCTTGGACTGCCGTGAATTAATTAAACCCCTTGGACCTTTATGAGAAGAACCCAGTCTAATACTTTGTGAAAATATAAACAAGAGAAAGTTTTTTGGTGTGACCAGCCAGGCATTTGTTTTCCTTCTACAGCCGTTAGGCTATACTTGATATATGCTTGAAGTAGGCCTATGTCCATTGGAAATATTTCAAATACCTCTTGCCTGCTTTTTCCAGAACTGTGTAAAAAACACATGCTGAGTGATCTTTTCAAAAGAAACTTCCTGTCACCTGCACGTTCTTCAGTGTCCATTGAGAGATATCAACAAATAATTAAGATATAGTGTCAGTGTTTTTTCTAGAGAAACTGCTTTGCTGACATCTGTTTATGTACGCAATGTATTTTTTAGATTTACATCTTGCGGAAAGTGAGGCAGATTTAACCCAGTGTGCTGCTGACAGGAAGTTGGTTGTTTATTTCCTTTCCTTGAAAGGTGGAAATTGGATTCTCAAGCAGGGGGCTTGCTGCAGCTCTGCCCACTGGCTGTAGCACAACTGAGCTGAGAGCAGGCCTTGCTGTTAAAGAAAAACAAAAATCTGCTTGCCCCCGTGCAAGTGCCTGACCTCCGACATCCTGTTTCACTGATCATCTCAGTCACTCAGGAGTTACGCTGTCCCTCTGACACAGTTTGCTGTATGAAATTATATTGTGCCCTCTGTATTGAGTTCATCATAGATATCGCTGGTCTTTGGGAGGTTCCTTTTGGGTGTAATAACACTCATGTTCCAGATGCATTCTAATTTGAGCTGAACAATGCACTGGCAAGTAGATGTTGGAAGACAACAGTGGATATAAAGGGGTCTGTGGTCAACAAGTCAGCTCATTTCAAGCCAATCTGGTCTTTCACTTTACTTGTGAACCTAGAAGATTCCAAATTCAATTTCTTTTTCTTAGAAAACAAAATAGTCTACTGCATACGGATTTGCTTTGCTGCTGGTGGTGAGAAAAAGTGCTCTTGGAAGCAATTGGGATAAATATGCTAACAATGCTGTTTGTTTGCAGAGGATACCACACAGCCTTGCAAATGTAGTGGTAGTAGAGCCCAGAGGTTAATGAGGCTTAGGTTACATTGCTGAAGGGGGGGCGCAATGCTTAAAGCTGCAGAAACCATTGCAAAAGAAAAAAAAATCAACTGCATGTTCAGTGTTTGTACTTCAGCACGGCATGTACATTAAATGATTTTTATAGGGCCCTGTGTGTGCTTGTGCGTTTATTAATTGAAGGCAGTGTGCTGTTTTATGTTGTGAACTTAAGAGGTGGTAAAATAAGCCAGTGGAGTTTACAGGCTTGTTTTAAAGGACACTTAGCCCTGATGGACGATCTATCTTAGAGCTCATAAAATTTGCAGGTACCTGAGAAATGCATCATGGTAGAATACAAAGGTAGAAGACATACACATACACACTCTCTCCTAATTAGAACTGTTATGTATTTGAACATATTCTTACCTCTGCACTATTTGAGTCTGAGTTGCCTTGCTTAACTTTAGTGTATGGTCAGCCACTGAAGCAGAATCAGGGTGTACTCCTGTCCCCTACCCCCCCACTACTATTAGGAATTAATGAAAAGCTATTCTCTCTGGCCTCCTTTGTCCAACCCCCTGACCTCCCCTCCTGAAGTAAAGGAGCTCTTTCTGAGAGCACTTGTTTGTCCAGAGATCAGTGGACAGAACAGCTGGGCCTATTCACTTTTGGAAGGGCAGTTATTGTTCTGGGGAAAAGTCACCTCCGAATTTAGTCCATAGCTTTCTGTAAAAGAAAAAACATTGTGAGTGATAATGTACGACTAATGTATGAACTGACCCTGGCATTTTATGTTAAAATTTGAACTTATGTGTCAGAAATGGCTTCAGTAATTTTTTTTTGTTGTAAAGCTAACATAGATCTGTGAGGTAAGGTCAATGTGACCTTTACTGCTGCTAGTGTGAGATAATGTAATTGAAATGCTTCTTTTTAAAGTTTTTTCATTGCATGTTTTAAATGTCACCTGTAGGCCTTCTATTTGCAGTGGAAAGAACAGCCTGCAGTGATTGGTGTGAAAATAATTCACAGTGGCTCAGGGGCCTTTTAATGTTCTGAATAGGCAGATTCATAGTCCAACATGTGGGGGGCCTTTTGCACCCTGGGCTTTGATTCTCTGTCACCTCTGGCCCTCATAGAGACCTGTCTCTGTATCGGTCTGCGTTCATGCTTTCTACACTTCTTTTTTAATGTGGATAATTACTTATGGAAAAAATGTATACACATGGCAGCCATGTGATGAGCAGTTATGCTCACCATCAATTATATTATTTATATATTCTACCCTGTAATGAATATGAACTGTTCATTCAAAGGTTCTGTAAAAAGGAAAAAAGCAACCAGAAGGAATAATCAATATATCTAACAAATTCATTGGTAAGTTTCAGTACTCTTCAGTACATTACATTTTTGGCCTAGAAAAACAAGTAGGCTATTATCCAACAGTGAGGGAGAGTGATCTGGCCTTTAAAAGAAAGGTAGAGAGAATTTATTTCTCCAGCTCCCAGGATGTGTTCTTTGATGACCCAGGGTGGAGAAAGGGGCTTAAACTTGTCCAAAAAGGCAGAATCTTGCCCAAAAAGGGACGATGTAGGTGCAGGTTTTTGTTCAAGCCCAGCATAAATAGAGCATACTCTATTTATCCAGGTCATGATTGAAGACCTGATTAGTTCGTTGAATCGATGTTGTAGTGCTGGGCTAAAACAAACACCTGAACTCACATTGGGCACCCCTGTTCTAAACTGTCATGACGTGTGAAAAACAGAATGAAACATTGCTGTATGCAGAGAGACTCAGCTGTACGGAATTTTAGGTTAACTCTTGGGCAGTGCTTAGACAATTTGCACTGATAATCTGTGATATTGAACTGCTCTAACCTCATGTATTGAACTTGTGGGTTACTGCATACTTAATTGGAGGCCATACTTGCCTGTAAACAATTTTGCCAGGTGAAATGCTTTGCTGATGTTAATTGTGGTCTTTAAATCTATACCCTCGTAGAGAAATGAGCACTTTGTAAATGGTTCCTGACATATTCAATGTGATTCAGCAGCCTGGTGAGTGACTCTGGCTGTGTTTGCTTGGGTGTATTAGGAATATGTAACATCTGTCTCACTGCAGTATAATATGGTTCCTAAACACATGAGGGAAGACCATTGCCTGCTGAAGTGTGTTGAAAGAAAACAAATTGTGCCCCAATATGGAGCATGATCATTTAATTTCCTCTTCCTTTGGATGCAGAAGGCTTCCTGCTTTTCCTGTGCTTCTGCATCCCAGAGGTCAGAAGTTTCTGCAGATTGTAGGTACCGAAGCAGGAGGAGACACTTAAGGGTTCCTGTTCCTTTCAATTCCTGTCAATTTGTTAAGTAACTCTTTTTCTAGTCCGGTGACCCTCTTGATAATCCCCATATTAAATTCCAATAATTAATATTGCATTACACTGTATGTATTCTCATTTGGGACACTGAAGAGATTTGATATATTTCACATTGTGTATTCAAAATTAGTTGGATTTTAGCGCATAACTAGATTAAATCTAAAAGCTGAATGGAAAGTGTGATAACAGTATCAACATTTAGGTTAAAAGTATTCTCATTTATTCTTATATTTTTGTCTCATTTGATTAAAGAACCAAAGAACCTGCACAAATTAGAGACATGAAATAAATAATGAAAGGACTGTCCATTGGAAGCAAAGGGATAATTATGCAGAGACTTCAAAGCTCATGAAGCAAGGAAGAGGTTGGGTGGTGGCTTGCCAGAGACCCCCTCTCTGCCCCACTGCCCTATGGGCTGAAAGGGCAGGGGATTGTGGGTTGAATGGCCGAGCCACTGGTCAACAGGCTGTCATGGAGGTATTATGTGGCCCAAGTCCCAGCAGCCAGCTCTCCACTGATTGATATGTGGAGCTTTTCAACACTTTCAACACCTCCCCCTCTTTCATTTGTCCATCGGTGTCTTCCCTTCCAGGACCTATCATTTATTAAGCTCAAAAGAAAAGCATCACATGGGGGCGGTGAGAGGGAGACAGAGAGCGCAAGTGTGTGTGTGGTGTTGTGTGTGTGTGGGGGGGGGGGGGGGTGTCATCGCACACCGTGAAAAGCCTTGTCTTCCTATCTTAAATTAAAATTAAGGTTGTCTTTTGAGAACCCCCCCCCCCCCCCCTTTCTCATTAAGTCATACGGGGTGAAACCTAAGATATGTCCCCTTTCAATGCACAGAGACAAAGACCAGAAATGGGATAGATTTGTCAACAACCTTCTTCTGTTACCAGATGGAGAGAAGGCCACCAGGGAAGGGCCTGACAAGTGCTATTCGTGTTACATAGTTTGAGATGCCTTGAGTGTGTGCACTCGCTCTGTAAACACAGAATGGACTGATAAACTGCATCAATCCTCTCACCGTGGCTCCAATGTGAAGTGGACTGGATCTTGCTCTGTCTCTCCCTCCCTCCCTCCCTCTCTCCCTTTCTCTTTCCCTCTCAGTTTATGTGGGACGAACCAAACCAGAACTTACTGGTGCTCCATCCTAACATGGTACTGTCTGAAGGAGTGTAATTTTCATCTGTGTTAGCTTGTTTTAGAGTAAATTTGTCCTTTATCACAGCCAGCCAGTTTGCAACTGAAATAGCAGTGAGGTTCAGTTGCCAGGGTTTGCGTGACTGTTGCAGTGGTGACATCGTGGTGAAAGCCAGCTTTTGGTCATTTAGATTTAAGGCTTACAGCGGTCTTGCATTGCTATGAAAGTTGAGAGGAGCCCTTCAACACGGGATCTGAACATTTTGACACCGAGGATGGCTGGAATGTGTTGGGGGCGAGGGTATTTGGTAGTGCTCAGTGGGCCATGGGGTGACCATCTGCAGGTTTGGGTGTCAGTGTCTCCAGTTTGCTGTCCAGCAGATCATCCCAGGCCCAGCTGCCAGGGCCCGGGATTATCAGAGCAGCTTGTCCATCTTGTTTCAATCAGGGCAAAGCAGAAGCCGCGCAAGTCAACAAAAACGCCGCAGCGGTATCTCTCTCCTCTGTCACTTCCTGCTTTTTAGCACCACTGGGAGCAGGAGAGGGGGGTGGTGTAGGGGCGCGGTGGGGGCTGGACCGAATTAGCTGTGCTGAGCAAACAGCCATTGTGCTGCCGCTGGACGCTCCCGTTACTCTTGTGCCCCAAGCTATCACTCCTGCAGTTCCTCTGGAATGCACACCGGTGACTGACTCTGTAAGATCACAACAGGGAAAGGCCACCAAAAAAGTATCTAACTGAACATTTGATCAGTCAGCTGATCAACAGTTGCTTATCTTTTTTTTTTTCCTTTGATTTTTCTTTTTCTTTTTTGGGTTGTTTTGGGTCCCTAACCTTGTATGCCTAAAAAAAAAACTCATTTTAATGCATCCTTCTTCCTGCCTGGCCACTTGGGTTGCTGATGCTTCCTGCCATGACTTATCCCGATGATGGGAATTCCCCCAAAAGTTTCTCTCCTTTCACTATAAAAAAAGTCCTTGGGGAGTTGGTCAAATACAGAGTTTCCCAGAAACCCAGGTTTCTGACGTGACCTGGGGGGTTGGGGAGCTAAGATGGCCCCTGACGTCTCTAAGGGAACCTTTGTCTCTTTTTGACCTGGGCACTGACCCTCAGTATCTGCCCCGCTAGTTCTGTTCTGTTCAATATGCTCTCATGACAAAGGGGGGAAATCAGTGACCAGTGCACTCAACACTTCTTATTTTGGTCTAAATGTATCTGTGTGTGTGTGTGTGTGTGTGTGTGTGTGTGAGAGAGAGAGAGAGAGAGAGAGAGAATGTGTACATGTTATTTAAATTCTATTTTTTCCTTTAAACTTTGTTTTTCAAGTTTTAAGTGTAAACTATAAACATAGTTTATAAACACAGAATTCTCACACCGGAGAAGATTTTTTTGGGTTGAACTATATCAGCCCTGCACGGAGAAATATGATCCTGCCAGCACCAAAGAGCATAGCTTCATCAATACCCTTTAATTGATCTGATCGCTCCCTTTAATTTAGGGAGGGTGCATTTGTTCGGATATTGAATTTACTCTAGTGATGGAACTGGGTGATACATGCATGACTGAAGTGACTGAAGACCCAAATTGGGTGTTGCTGAAGTGAATTATTTACAGAGTTATTGGGGGCATTCATGATGGCTCTTGTTTGATATTTCTTATGGAAAGAGGCAGATAGAAAGAGAAGGACAGCGCTAAGCTTTATGACTGCGGAATCCCCTCTGAGATGTGTGGCTCCTCCCCCTGCGTGATTGATCACCGGTTTGCAGTGCCAGCAGGCAAGCAGCACCGGGGTTAGCTGGCCTCTCCGGACCCTGCCTATCTAAGCAGTGCACTGGCCAGGATTTGTGGAGGGCAGAGGTTAAAGGTCAGGGCAGCAGAGAGGGCAGATGGCCAGATCCTCTTTATGCGTTTGTTGGGAATCTTCTCTTTCTCAGGTCTTTCCTCATTAGGAACTAGCCCAGCTACACAAATAGTACTTCACGGAACCGGACGGCACGGTGTTCTGTCTGTTTTAAATAACGCCACGAAAGTTGACAAAGAGGGTAACTGATATACGAAGTTAAGTGTTAGGATTTTGTAACTAATGCAGAGTGTTGACTGACAATGTAACTGGAGCCCTGAAAGCTTTAAAAGACAACCCATGCTTCATTTTCCTCTGGGGCAATGCGCTGAAAGCTATCTCCAAATTATCACTGATTAAACACTCTCAGTGGTATATCATAGTACACATGGATAGTAGGCTTATCCTCTAGTATAGTTTTCAGTTCAACTGATCTCTCTGGTCACCTGCTCCAACATCTCTTTAATAAGCCTTAAGGTGCTCTGGTCATTCTTAACTTTGTTAAACAGGAGGTCAATTAGGTGTTCAGTGCAGCTTTTGCCAGAGCACTGACCACAGCTCGCTGCTATAGATTTCAGCACGTGGATTAGCCGTTTTGCAGCGACTGACAGAGACTATGTCATCTCTTATCCTTTGACCTTTCCCAGCATTTAGAGACACATCTCTGCCAGGCCCTTGGGCCTTTGAGTTAATTGGATGCCTCCTTGATTTTGTGGTTATGTTGTGCAACAGTAAGGAATGCGCTTTGATGTTGATTGAAAGTTCCACATTCATTCAGTGCAGGAGAGGAGTGCTGCACACACCCGGCCAGCGATTCCTCAGCCCGTGATTCGCTCAGTATGATAAGCTTTGGTGCCTGATTGGTCCCTGTGCTGATCTTTCACAGAATCTGCTCACGGAGGCCTGCTCCAATTTATGTGATTGTGTGCTGTGCCTTACTCCACTACCTCACATCAAAGTGCTGCTGTGGAGGTTGCTCGCTACAGGTTTGGCCCAAGATGCCGGTCAGCCCACAGCTAATTCAGTTAAATAAGCACTGAGAGACAGCTGTAGGCTCTGTGAAAGGGTCCACATTCTTTATAGTGCAAGACATTTTTTTTTTTGGGGAAGGGGGGGTTCACTGTCACAGATCATGAGCTCAGTTAAAAAAGGAGGGGACATTGAATCCAAAATATTGCACTTAAGGAAAAACCCAATTAAAAAAACAATTTAAAAAATCAGTAGTTCAATATAATATGCAGTTATGAAGTTGAATATGAAGTTTATTTTATCATGTAACTGGTGCTTTTGTAAAGCTGTTTGGTTAAAGAAGGGAAGTGACTGTTGGAAATTGAAGCCCCAGGGAAGGTGCTTCAGGAGCGCAGGGAGTCTATCACTCTTAAGAGACTGATTTATAAATACCCGGCACATCCAGCTAAACACTCGCCCTGGGTTCTGTTTCCTAATAGAGCCACCCTCTGTGTTTTCCACACAAGAGAATGTGAAGACTCAGAGTGGCTGTCTAAGCGCTGTGTGCTAACCATGACTCACTGAAATCCTCTCAGGAAGCAGATTTTCTTCTTCCCTGTGCTCTAGCACCTGGCATCTTTAGCTGTGTTAAGGAGGTGTGACACTCCCTGTGCAGTTTTTTAGATTAGATTCTGGTGTGATATCTTTAAATGATTGTTTTTACTTTGAAAAAGCAAATATCACAAGCGACGCAGATGTCAGTTCAAAGTTTTTTTTTTTTTGTTTCCGGCGAAGATGGCTTCAGCAGTTTTGTGAGGCTGTTGGCTTTTCGATAATATTTAGCCCCCACAAAAATCCAAAACCATTATCTATTGAAGATAGCTAAATCAGAAATGCAAAAGTGAAATGTTCTGCAAATCATTTTTCAGAATTACACAACAGTCAACAACAGCTGTATTGAGAAATAAAATAATAGCCAGTAAAAAGCTTGAAGAAAAATGTGTTTAATAGCACTGCAACCAAAAGGCTTTGTGTGGTATTTTTGGGTTTGGTGATCTGATTCAGATTTGGAACTTGACTGTATTCAGAGAATCTGCAATTATCTGTAGTTTTTATCTCTACTCTTTAGAGTGCCTCCCTATTTCATGCACTTTTGTCTTTGCTTTGATGCCAGTTGTGGCAGCTGTATAATCACACAGGCTGTAGGTACGCCTAGAACGGATTTGCTTCAATTGAAATCTGAGCTGACTGTAATCTTCTTTAGGTTCTTCCTGTATTTTCTTTAATTAAGTCCATTTTTATCTTCTGACAAGTAGATTTCCCTGTGTGATATTTCCCATAGGAAGCAAAGGACCAGATTTGCATTTTTGTACTGAATCTGTGTCCAGAGTTATAGCCTAATAGCTGAAAAGGATTTTGTTTGTTTAGCTTTCTATATGCAAGAATTTTTATTCATCTCCACATCATATAGGCTATCTATGTGAATTTCTTTGAACCAAAGAAGCAGAATGATTGATATAGAAAATGCAGGGGACTTTGCTTGTTGATCATGTGGTTGGTTTGTCCGTCAGATGTATTATTTATAATGCTGTTGTGATTTGCTCCTATATGGTGTCTACTCAGAAGTCTGGATTTTTGGCTGCAGTGGTATTGGTCTTGATTTGTGTGTAATCATTAGGTAGACTGTATCAGGGCTCTGACCTGAGCAGATCCCCCCCATCATGGACCTCTTTAAAACATAAAAGCTGATTTACCTACAGGTCTGTTCTAGGAGCAGTATTGCCATTGATTTCTTTTAACAAATTATTGACCTGAGGCTTTCGGGAGAGATGGGGAGGGGAGGGGTGGGGTGTGGTTAGGTAGTGGGCTGTCCAGGAGGAAGAGGAGGAGGAGGAGTGACTTTAATGGTATGGGTGTGACTAATCAATGACAATGTGGGGCTGTTCTTTTTCTGGACTGATTATCACAGTCCAATAATCATCCAAAAATATACAATTCTATTGGTCAGCATTAAAGAGGAAGCCTTGTATTTTGTTAAAATGCACGAGAACACATCTTGTCGATGGATCTGCAGATGGCTGGCTCTGGGAAGAGGAGGAGGAGGAGGAGGAGGAAGAGCAATAGATATTTCACATGTGCTGCAGGCTGCCCGCGGGAGTCGGGCATGAGAACTGTGCAGCACCTCACTTTTACAGGCTTCTCTTTCACTGCAGTGCGGGCATCAGCCGGCGACCAGTCAGAGGCAGGGAAATGCAATCCCGCATCGGTCCATGTTGCTCTTCGTAGCCCCATGGAGGAGTACTCCAGCTGGGCAAATTTGTCAGGCGACTTTTCCAGAAAACTCTAGGGCCGGTGCTCTTAGGATTGGTTAATGACAAAGTGGATTAGGGTACAGATTAAAGGAATTTAAGGCCATCATATAGTTTATCAACTGGGTGGTTGGCTTGTGTTTGAAGTGATTCTGCTTGAATGTTTTATGTGTGAAAGTGCATACGTGTGTGTGTGCATGTGCGTGTGCATGTGCGTGTTTGTTTGGGGCGGAGTTACTTGGGAGATTTACTGACAGCTCTGCAAATGATACACAAAAGGAATGTTTCTCACTCTTCTGTTTACTGGCTGTTTCAAGCTGCCACTTGTGTATAAAACTACAAACTCATTTTGTTTCCTACTGACACACACTCTCACTCTCACTCCCCCCCCCCCCCAGTATTACCTTACATGCTCAAAGAAGATTCATTAGTGATTTTGAAACGCAATCGATGGCTTGCCGTCTTTCAGATAACCACCAGTCCTCTGACTCAATGATCATTTCTCAGGCTATTTTCCCAGGTAGTGAACTCTCTGTGACGAGCCTGAGATGAGGCAACACACAGATCTATAAAACTGTCAGTCTCTTTTTTTGGGTTAAAGAACACTGCACACTGTTAACCTTTTGCATTATTTTAATTCATACATTAATATGCAGTAATGTCACTCGATGAGAGAGAAGTGGATTAAAACCAAATACTGTCCTTAACTGCAGAGGAGTGTCTCTTTTTATGCTTAAGTGCACAGGTTATATTCTAATGCTGTTTGTAGTGTCATCTTACTCCAGATGGAGCTGTACTGGCTTTATGTATGCACATTTGCATTCACTATGCAAAAAGACCCAAAGTGAAAATCACTGCAATAATGATGTACACTACACACAGTCCCCTGATTGCCTCTGCAGTCAATTGTCCATGCAGTTGTGGCAGCACATGTCTTGTGTTTGCACATTACTGTAGTGCATTCTGAGGACTTTTGTAAGCCATCTGTTTGTGTGGACTCACCCCCTGGGGTGAATCTGCAGCAGGAGTACAAATCAACCATTCTTTGCTTTCAATGCACCAATGGATATCAACCAATTAAAACCTAATGCTATTTACACTGTGATTATTAAATCGGTGTTCCAAGTTTCATATTTTGCCAAATGGATGGCCAGGGCCCTTTGAATGGGGGAAAAACACTTTAGCTCTTTTATTTAGCCGAACAAGTCAGTCCATCTAGTTACTTAATATTGCCCAGAACTCAACATAAGACAAACTGACACAAACAGTTTTTTATCTAATCTTATGCTATCTGTTCCTCAAATTAACTGATGTTTTCAGAGAGCAGTCATTTCAGAGTCTTCATCTAAAATGGCTGAAATCGTGACATTCACCCTTAATGAACATACAGAACCACAAACTAACTGATACATGTCACTCCAGTGTACTCTAGATAACTTATCAGAATGATTCTTTGGGATCAGATAATTGGCAAGTGGTGTGACTGATCTGCTGAGTTTAGGATGTTTACCTTTTCTGTCCTAAGAAATGTCCATGTTACGTACATGAATGGCACATAGTCCTGTACTGGTTTGCATCTGAAAAGGGACAGAGAGTACTACTTTTTTTTTTTAGTGGAAAGTACCTACAGAGTACCTACAGCACAACTTCCCTGCTGTCCTACTGATCTATCATATCGCGGACTTAATGTATAAATCCTTGAGATGAGGATGTTTGGTGTTGATACTGATGCAGTTGTGAATTAATTCTTTTTCTGTGTAAAGAAAGCGCTGGGTATTGATCGGTCTCCTCTGGTGGCTCCATGGATTAGCTGATCTCCGTAAGGGCTGCTGATCTCTCTGTTGTTCCTTCACAGAGGAAGGTTTTCGGCAGGGTGCCGTGGCTTCAGACAATAAAACCTTTGGAAAATTAGGGATGGCCTGGGTGCTGTAACTGCCTGTGCTGTAAATAAGACCACAGGCTTGGGGACTGGGTGCTTTATAAAGAGCTTCTGCCATTGTCTCAGTCTTGTTTCCTGATAGAGCAATTGATTTCCACTGCTTTCATGGCACAACTGATAACATGCATTTGTCTGTATCCACTGAGTATGCTGGAGGTAGAGTGAGGTGGGGGGATGGTGGTTATTGTAGTTGCTGAGGCTGGTATTGATTTTCAAGTTACGGTTTTTATTTAATCTTTTTGGCTCTTTATTTAATTTCCATGGATTGGCAGACTGTAACACCTCCAAAAGCCCTGGCAGATTAAGTTAGACTCTTATCCACTAAGCCTGGCATCAAAAGAGTTATTGCACTGCTTTCCTCAAGCACCATTTAATTTTTTTGTGTTCCTCTCAAGTGGAAATAGTCGTCAAGTGTCTCGTTGACCATTATTGCTGTCGGTTTTCTTCTTCTTTGATCACATGCAGTTGTGTGAGGTGAAAATGGCTGGAGCTTATCCCAGTGAGAGGGTGGGTGTGAGTCCTGTCACAGCTCAGGAGTGCAGCTTTCTGAACGCCCTCTTTCTGTGCGCCAGGTATTTCCCCCTTTGTGCTCCAGCCCACATCAGCGGCGGCGACAGAGGGGTCCGTGGCCAGATTCGCCTGCCACATCACGGCGAACCCCCCCGCAATCATCACTTGGGAGTTCAACCGAACCATGCTGCCTCTGGCTACTGAAAGGTACCCACATCCATTCGTCGGGCACATAGCCTTTACAGGACAGTGACGGATATTCTTTGTGATATCAACTTCTGAGTACCTTCGCATTACCAGACATTCATATGTTACCATCTCACCCTATCACAAACATCAGAAAACTGCTGAAAATGAAAAAAAGACACAGGCGCAGACATTTAACTAAGAAGTGGTATAGGTTCTCTTTCTTATTATATGTTCTTTATTAGTTAAGGCAATTAAACACAAGCAAGGTGTACTTCATAATGTGCTGACTCTGAAGTTGACCCCCGGTTCTTGTGTAGCCCTACATATGCCCAAAGCTGTTTCTTTGTGCTGTGCCCTGTGGTCGGTAGTCCTGACTATTTTGCTCCTGTAGAATCACGGTGTTGCCCAATGGAGTGCTGCAGATCCACGGTGTGGAACCGGGGGATGCGGGAAACTACCGCTGCGTCGCCACCAACATCGCCAGCCGCCGCCGGAGTGCCGAGGCCGTGCTCACCGTCAACCCAGGTGCGCGCGAGAAAAATGGTGTCCTCATAGGTGCAATGCAATCTGGGATATGTGAGATACTGTAGAAAGTGACTTTTATCACTGGAGAATGTCAGTTTCTAATGAAGTTGCGTGCGAGAAAAATGGAAACCTCATGGGAGCAATGCAGTCGAGGATATATGAAATAGAAAGTGACTTTTATTACTGTGGAATGTCAGTATCTAATGAGGTGATCATCAGAACAGAGTGCGGTCATTCATGTGATGGTATGTACAGTATAACCAGATGGAAGATGAGTGGGTCCGTGTGATAATTCCGTTTTTTCTCTGCAGCACCGGGCCCCAGGCTTCCACAGAGGCCAAAAATAATCGCCGGGCCCCAGAACGTCACCACGGCCCTACACCAGAGCACCATCCTGGAGTGCATGGCCACCGGGGTCCCCAGGCCGCTGGTGTCCTGGAGCCGGGCGGACCACAAGTCCATCGACGTCTTCAACACCAAGGTGCTGGGGAACGGGAACCTGGTCATCTCGGACGTGAAGCTGCAGCATGCTGGCGTGTACATGTGCCGAGCCACTACACCCGGGACCCGCAACTACACCATCGCCTCGGCAAACCTCACTGTGCTGGGTACTTCCGATACTTTCAATGGATATTTTTGCACCCTCTTACAGATTCATTAACCCTTTGAGGAGTAGGTTATAAAAAAAAATTATTTTTAAACTTTTAAGCCCGTGTTCTAGAGCTCCATTGCTTTCAATTGCCAGTAGTGATGGTTACATCAGCATTAGAATGGTCAGTTAAAAACATTCTAATCATCATATTTGTGGTCTTACACCTTAGAGGTTTAAGGAAAAAACTGAATGAACACATCATCGACATCTACAACTACAACTTTGTAGCAACGTTGTGTCACAGTCTTAACCTGTGCAAATGTGCCTGCCTTTAGCCCCTCCCTCCCTGGTGGAGTGGCCCGAGAGTCTGACCCGTCCGCGGGCGGGAACGGCTCGCTTTGTGTGCCAAGCCGAGGGTGTGCCCTCACCCCACATCACCTGGCTGAAGAACGGGCAGAAGGTGCACTCCAACGGCCGGATCAAGATGTACAGCAGGTATCGGCCGCCAGACTCGCTCTCTCTGTGCTTCAGCCCGCCTCTGGGATAGTCTCAGTTTTGTGCGCTTGTAAACAGTTGATTAAACTAAAGTCTTGGCCTGTATCCTCAGTAACAAATTTGATACATTATCTGTGTGAGGTTTCTTATAATGTGAAACACCTCTTTTCAGTAGCTTCCTGCTCTAAATGTGTTAAAATCACTCTACTGACTGGATGTGAGCAGTGCCACAGTTCGGAAAGAACTGACCAGGCCCTGTGACAATTTTAGAACAAGCTGAATATTTCACATTGCAGACAATGACAATGAATTAAATATTAATTCACCAATTAACTTCCTACACATAGATGTCAACCTGCTTTGCTTTGCAGGTTTGTTTGTAGCCCTTATAGAGCTTAGCTAAATAGAAGTCCACTTTGTGTCTCCTCCCATCAGCAAACTGGTGATCAACCAGATCATCCCAGAGGACGATGCCATCTACCAGTGCCTGGCGGAGAACGAGCAGGGCTCGGTGCTGTCCATGGCGCGGCTGATCGTGGTGATGTCCGAGGACCGCCCCAGCGCTCCGAGGAACATCCGCGCCGAGACCGTGTCCAGCTGCGCCATCCTGCTGGCCTGGGACAGGCCGCTGTACAACTCGGACAAAGTCATCGCCTACTCCGTGCACTACATGAAGGCTGAAGGTGAGGAGGGCCGCGCAGGAGGTCGGGGAAGGAATCAGAGGCTACGATCTGAGCCCTCATCCCTTTAAAGGCATGATCACACACGGGCGCTGGGGTGTGAGGGCCTGAAACAATCCCCAATGTAGACTGTCACTGTGGAACTGTCGCGCGTTGGCTTGTTTGTGTCTCTACGGGCGATGGTAATTACCCGAAGGCAGCCCGTGTGAATGGAATCCACGACTCCTGAAATTTAATAAACGTGGCTTTCAGAATCCCCAGCGCTCTCTCTCTCTCTCTCTCTACCTCCAGTAACCTGAAAAGGAACATGAGATGTTGACCATCTGTTGTTAATAGTTGGTTGCTGGGCAGAGGTCAGCGGAAAAGAATGGCTTTCCCACTGACATAGGAAAAGCCTTCTCTGTGCAAACAGGTCCTGCCTGCCATCCCCTTAAACTGCACTGCAACCTCAGTTCAGTGTAGATTCAGGGCCTCTGAGACACTGGTAATAGTTGAACAAGCCACAAAAAAAAAACGATACACTGTATTTTTGCATGGGCGTAGATCAGGGATCTAATGTTCCGCAGTGTCTGCTGATTTTCAGTGTCTCAGCACTTCAGTGGTTCATTTAAGGCATTGATTGGCTAAACAGTTCACACAGGGCCTAAATTGGCTGCTGATTGAAAGGAAATCACAGAAGTCACTATGGCGCCCTGACTGGGGTCCTGCATCTTTGTAAGTCAGAATTAAACAGATTTTGGATTGCCTTGTGCATTGTGTTCCTTGAGGAACAATTGTTGTCTTCAGTTGTAAAATACTGTAGTTACAAAATGGATGTTTGAGCATGGTGAAATCACAACTGCACTGTAGCTATTTTCTAGTAATTATTACTCAGATGTCTCTGGACGACTCTATGCTTTCTTTTTTAGGAAGAGTCATATTTTTAGAAGGTAATGGCTGCATTTCTTCATCTGTCTCAGTCAGTCTCAACCTGCCTAGCTATTGAAATCTTTAAGAGGGGAATAGCACAAAAACAAATTCATGTGATAAAAAAGTGCTGAAGGAACACCTGCTAAGGAAAAAAAAAACAACTTAACAAAAAATGCTGTTTTCTTTCAGAAAGTGACATCCGTCAGAGATGTCGAGCTTGATTGAGATTTTGTGACACATTGTGCCCAGTCTTATGGAAAAAACAGGCGGCCATTTAGATTTGGATTGACAAGGATTGCTCGTCACATTGTGCTTGTGAGGTCACAAACATTCAGCGTCAGCACTGAATGGAGGCTCTAACGAAAGAGCGGGCTAATTAGAGTGCATGTTGGAGTGCACTAATCCAACACTAGAGATTTTGTGAAGGCATTAGGAGAGCGTGAGCTCGGTTGGATGGCAGCTTTATCTCCTCTGCTGCCTCCTTTCACCCAGGCCTAGTATGAGGCCTGGCGGCCCATTCATTTCCTGAACAAGGCCTTTTTTATTTACCCTCAAGGATCTTGTTTACCAGGTCAGGAATCAGGCCCTGCAATTCAGTAAGCTCAAGCGCTAAGTGAGTCTTTTGTGTGACCTTTTCTAATCTGCGCTAATTAATGCGCTATCTGAGCACATTTGATAATGTGGGAAAGGTGCAAGTGTGGAATTTGGCTTTAGCGGTGTTGATAAAATTGTCTGCTGAAGTGGGAGGAAGGAGTTTGATTAAGTGGACATTTTTATTTTGTGGTTTTTTTTTTGTTGTTTTTTTTTTCTCACCCGGGGTTCCTCACAGAGAGTTTCTCCGAAAAGCACAGGGCCCACGGAAACCCATTGATAGAAACAACAGCTCGGGCAACGTCCCCCTCAAGACTCAATGATTGTGCTTTAATTGGAGTTTACCAGAGGGGAAGAAAATGTTGTAAAAAGGAATATAGAGGGTCAGGACCCTCTTATTGTACATTAAATGAATGCAAATCTTAACACTTTTATGTGACAGGTTCTTTTGACGGAGAACAGAACGCCTTTGACTGTCTTAAACTGTCTGAATCATTGGCTGCCTGAATTCCCTCTACCATACCATGCTTTTAAAATGGGTCTTTATAGTCAACGTGCTAGGTGCTTTTTTTGTCATCTGGTCTGAAAGCCATTTTTGGTAGTATAGTCTTGAGGAAGAGGGCCAGTTTGATGGGGACAAATCTGAATGCTTTCCAGTTCTTGCTCCACATTTGGGATGGCAAAACCAGCAGCCAGGCCCAGAGGTCCTTGTGAGCCATGGTTGTCCACTGAAATCTTGCAGAGGATGAAGGGTTTTGCCTGCCAGAGCGAAGCTCTCCATGGAAGAATGTGGCCGTAACCTGGGTTCCCAGCTCACTTAGCTCTGTATTTTTAGGCCCCATGGTCATCCCCCTGCCCCCCCAACCCCCAGGGTCTCCACACGGGGGGGGGAAACATTTCAGTGGGAATACTGCGGTATCAGGTAGACCTATGATCTGCAGGGGACCTCCTGCTGGGACCCATGGGAACTGAGAGAGGCCCACAGTGGCCAAATGGAGGAGCCAGTCCCTGCCAGCCCACTCTCTTCTCCTGTCATGACAAGGCAGCATAGCCAGAGCGAGAGAGGAGGAAGATTTATGCTCCTACAGTATTTTTTTATTACATTCTTTTGCTGTTGAACAGACAAGCATTGACTGGTCTTGTGCTAAAATAAACCTTCCTTCCTTCCCCTTGCCTCTGTTTTTGGTGAACTGTGTCCATAAACATACGCGAGGAGTCAATGCAAGCATAACCTTTTGGCGGTTATATATACAGCCCAAAGGGTCTGCTGTCATTTACTCCGTAAATCCTTTTGGTCTATTTATACATTCTTTTTGAGGCAAGATGAGCATTCGCAGGGCTCTGTGTATTGATGCAAAGTTGAACTGTTTTTCAGAATTGGAAAAGTAGGGGAGACAGACATGAGAAAAGCCTGAATTCAACAAAATCTTGTTTACAATTGTCTTTAACTAAAAATCTCTAAAAGAGTGTCCACTCTTTTCACTCTGATTCAATTCAGAATGTTTATCTACAATACATATTAACTGAGTATACGAGAGGGCAAAAATCCCTGCATTACGTGGTTGTACTTCTAAAATGGAAGGAGCTGGCTGATTATATGAAACGCTTGAAAACTTGGTTAGATAATGCTCCTCTCTTCTCACTGCTGTTCCTGTTATCCCCCCCCCCTCCAGGGTTAAACAACGAGGAGTATCAAGTTGTTATCGGCAACGACACAACGCGCTACATCATCGATGACCTGGGGCCAGCAAGCAATTACACTTTTTACATTGTGGCCTACATGCCCATGGGAGCCAGCCGCATGTCTGATCATGTGGTCCAGCACACCTTAGAGGATGGTGAGTCAGCTCCGAGTGTGAGTGTGTGAGTGAGTGTGAGCATGAGCGTGCCTCTGTTCACTCTAGGGCAGGGGGGGGGGGGGGGGGGGTGAGAGGATAAGGTGGTGTATAATGCCATTTGCAAGCAGTTCTTCTCGCTCCTATTTCAAAGGTAGGCATTGACACTTCTGGAGCACCAGATGCTTTTATCCTATCCTAGCCTTTCATTACTTAACTGGAGCAGTTATTACCTGGATTTATTACAGGTGGGTCACCCATGTGGTCAAAGTACTGACTGTTTCCCTGTTTGGTACCCAGACAATCTGCAGCTTTGTAGAACCCCTGGATCAAGGTCACTTATCCCTGTGCTCCAAGGCAGTCGTTATGGCGACTGTTTTCCTAACAACCTAATCTTCATTTTATTTCCAGTTTCCATACCACGTTCTGTCAAATGTTTGCTGGTTGATTTTGTCATAAAGGTCATAGGGTGTGCCAAAAAATACTTATGAGAAGAAGTAGGAATCTAAAACAAAAGCCAACATCACGGATGGTTTGAATTGGGGGATGTGCATGTTCAATCCGTTAGGGACAATGTGAAACAACCTGTATTCTGGACTAGATCCTGGTCCTTAAGTGCCAGAGATGTTTCTTATTTTTGCTCCATCGAAACTCATAACATAATTGTATTAATGATCTGGCCTTAGTACAGTTCTCTGCTCCTGTGCTGGACAGTATGCATGCAACACATCCGGAACATCCGTCCCTCTGTAGCATCTCTGCGCTCTGCTTTCCCAGCGCCGTAATGATTTTCTCTCTGGCGTTTGGCGCTTAAGGGATTATGAGTGAGTTAGCGGTGTGTGTGGCCCCGGTTGATTGAGGTCTCGCTTGCCTCTGAGCGATAGCCACTAACCTCTCCCACTGTAGATAACAGTCAAAGCCCTTAGCAGGAGGTCAGAGGTTACAGGGCTCTTCGAATGTGAAAGTTATTAAATAATAACACGTGGCCTGTGTTTCTGAAAGAACAAACTAAGGGTCAGGTTCAGAATATGTCCAAACTCTCTGAACTGGACTTGGTAGGGAGCACCTTATTTGACGGACTTTACGCCTGCTTCTACTACTACTGCTTGCAAAAGGGACATAGACATAGTCATTTAACCTTTCCTCCACGTGGAGCTACTATATTCTCTGTATTTACAGTCAGTTCAGGGATTTAGGTTTGCATAATATGCATGCCTGTCATTACTTTGCATGGCATATCCCTACGAGGAAATGTCCCTACATGAACTCACGTAGGGCTCACTTGTGAAAGAGATTAAATAAAGGTAAAAGTGTTTTTTTAAAGTGTTTGGGCTACCTCATAGCATTGGTGGGTTAGCCTGACGGTAATGTGTCTGTCCTGTCACAGTGCCCCTGCGTGCCCCTGAGCTGAGCCTGACCAGCCGCAGCCCCACCAACATCCACGTGTCCTGGCAACCTCTCCCGGCCAAACTGAGCCGAGGGCACATCTCGGCCTACCGGCTGTCCTACCGCACCAGCACCGACAGCGCCGTCACCGCCCTGGAGCTCCCCGGTGCCAGCTCCCAGCACCTCCTGCAGGACCTGCAGCCTGACACCATCTACCTCCTCCGGATCGCCGCCGCCACCCGTGTGGGCTGGGGGGAGCAGTCCGCCTGGACGTCCCATCGGACGCCCAAATCCTCCAGCGCCAAAGGTACCTGCATATCTCTCAACCACCCATGTCACCACCATGAGTAAATCCTGCTGGTGAATTGTGGGAGTAGTTGTATGTATTGTTTGGGTACTGAAACCCGGTACCACTATGGTACCGGTTCCCATATGACCAGTACCTATCGAACCGAATCAGTGCCGATTTCCGTGCCTCATTTTGGTGCCACATGCCTTCACTAGCTAACCTAACACTCGCTCTGTTGACTGAGTCAGTGACAGCTGGTACTGTTAACAAGCTGGCTAAAGGAACTCGGAACAAGGGTGAAATGGTATAAATTATAAGTATAAAGTATAATTTAAACAATTAAATAAAACAATAGTTTTTTTTGCTTTTTTATTGTTTGCTCGTTAAAGAAGGTTCAGACACTTTTTTAGCACTTGGTATCAGGACAATATAAATGATACCCATCCCTAATAAAGAGAATCTTTTTTTTTTGCCTGAGAGATTTTTCAATGCCTGGGTCAGTCCACCACAGGAGCAGGTTCTGCAAACATGTTGTTTTATTTTTTGTTCTTTGTTTTGATAGAATGAAACATTCCAAATTGCTTCAATTCACTGAATCCTACAGGCCAATAAAATGTGGCACCTTACGTTGTTGAATCACCTAACCACACAAAAAAGTAATAATAAATAAAAATGATTTAAAATGGTCTGTTTTATAAGGTTTAAACCACAGCTGTGGGGAGAGTGGCCCAAGTTGGCCCATGTGAAGAGTTTGTTCTGATAATCTTGTTAAGGCCTTGCGTTTGTTACTCGGTGACCTTTGACCTGAACTGTCACTAACGTCAGAGTGGCCTCGGTCATGGGCCATAAAAAAAGAGACCCGAAGGCCTCCGGGTGGGAGAGAGAATGGGAGCCGCTGACCAGCTGGGGGAGGGGCGGCACCTCTGTCCCCCTCTCTTTTAAATCTTTGTTTTAAAAACTCCAGGTAGGCAACAGAGTAACATACCTGTCCGCACGGAGTCGTTTTAGATAACCAGATACGCCCGTTCCTGGCATGTGGTTTTTCTGGGGGCCTGGAACATGGCTGTGAGCTGACCTGTCATGCTGTTTGGATGGATGGCCTTTTGGGTGGAGGGGGGGTGGAGGTAGGGACTTGTGCTGAGCCTGTTATATCCATCAGATAAAGCTAGGCTAACAACAGGGTGGAGAGCATTCCTCCTAGCAGAGGGACGAGACCAGGAACCGAAATGACTTGTCTCTAGTCCCACTCAGCATTCTTGTATTCTTTAGTGTTTTTTTTCCCTTTTTGCTCTTGGTGTTTGCTTGCAAAATATGTATAATCTGAAGGAAATAATATTTCTAGTTTTAAGCTTTTCTTCATAATCATATTGTAACAATAGATTTTTATCACTTGTGTTTGTCAACAAGTTTCTCCCCCCTCAAAACAAGTGAAAATCAATTGGAAATTTTGGCCTCTTGGGTGAACTGGTCTGAAGGTCAGGTTAGTGTAATGTGACCTGCTGTATGGTCAATGGAAATTGAATTCTTCATTAGTTAAACAGAATGAATCAATTAGCAGGCCTGTGTCTTTGGCCCAGATGTCTTTAAGTGATTCTTTCCTTAACCTCAGATCATTCCTTTTCAAATGGCTTCTGGGTGCTGATTTAGAGCAGTCTCTGGATGCAGACTGTAGATTAACTTCTATTGATTTCCCTCAATGTACAAAAATGAAAGAAAGAATTGAGAACTTTCCAATTTTTAGTCTGTTGGCTGAATAGAATGCAGTCAGTCTGTGTGACAGTCTCCGAACTTTCCACTCGAAGTGTTATTGGACACTTGCGGTGGAAAAAAAGGAGGCTGTGAATTGAATCTGCATAATGGAGGTGAACTGACCCTTTCACTCACAATAGTGTGGCCTGACCATCAGGGTGGGGGTGGGGCTGGGCGAGATACCAGGAGGAAATCCTGCTGTTGTTTGGGGGGGGGGGGGGTCGGGGGGGTTGCTGAGTAATGTCGCCTCATTTAAAGAAACCTCAAGCGTTTGATTATTGATTTTCTCCATTCGTCTCTCACATGAGGAAAATCACAGCTATTCTCTTCATCCTGCACCATCTGAAACGCCATGCAGTCGACCACACCCACTTTTCAATGTCCTGGTCCTCCTCTGCAGAACTGCTCTGAGAAAGGCCGAAATAAAGGCTGTAGTGCGGGTATTGCCCCCACGCCTCCCTGTTCCTCTGTGTTGAGGAGAAGGGTAAATAAACGTGAAACGTACACTCCATTAGAGCAGTCCCAGCTTTTAACCTTTGGTCCCCAGACGTTATCAGCGCTTCTAACTCTCCTGACTGCTCTCTTCATCCAGAACACCCCTTTCTCACCCCCACGCAAGGATCCAAACAGGCTTTATTAGCACGATAGGAGATCTAGTGTTGTTACCAAAGAATTTTGGAAAAGAAAATATAATACCAAACCCCCCCCCCATTCATAAATAAGTGCCAATAAATGTAAATCTTCCCCTCTTCCTCTTCCTGTCTACCTGCAGTGCCTCTGGCCCCTGAGCTGCAGTTGGAGCCGCTGAACTGCACCACCATCGTGGCCCGCTGGCAACCTTCCCCGGGCAACTCTGCCAGCATCCAGGGCTACCGGCTCTTCTACCGAGAGGAGGGGCAGCCGGAGAGCGCCCCCATCCAGCTCCCTGCCCAGCGGGCCCAGCACATCATGGGCGGCCTTGGTGAGTGGCCCGTGTTTGTGTGGCTGTGATGCTACCATGATCCTTTGCAACCAGTTCAGAGGATTTCAAATGTAGGTTGGTTAAATTTTCAGACAAAGTATTTTTAGGAGTAATTTCAAAGAGAGAGAGGGAGAGATCAGACACTTAGTGAATAGATACTGATGGGATCAATAACACTTTTCCAGCTGCCAGATCGTATTCGAAGTTCTGAAAAACTGACATTTGGTTTCTGGGTACAACTTACGGCCTGGAAATAGCACAGGCATTTATCTCTTTCAAGGCATGAGCAATTTTCAGAGATCAATGTCTGTTTTACGAGGGCAGTGCCCCCCCCCCCCATCCTGACCGGTTATTTGTCTTTTTCAAAGAGAAAAAAGGTTGTGGGTTTAGTCAGGACAGTAAGAAAAACTGCCACAGTTGGGGCTATTGGCAGCCAGGCTCAGGAGTGATTCATTGGCACGTCTTTCATGTGTGTTGCATTTGACTATCCCTGGAGGCCCATGTTCTGGGTAAACAGGAGTCGATCATCCCCCCCACACCCCTAGCCTCCTCCTCACTCCCTCCTTGCTCCAACACTGTGACCTTTAGACCACTGTGTGCGTCCCCCATCCCATCTTTTGAAAGAGGGACTAGATAGAATAGGGTTGGGGGCTGGGGGAAGCTGTGCAAGCATGCATTGTTGCCTTCTGAGCAGATTCACTAGCAGTAGTTTCATGCGCGGGTGTGTATGTGTGTGTGCGTGCATGTGTGCATGCGTGTTTGTGCATGTGCGTGCACGCGCATGTGCGTGCGTGTGTGTGTGCATGCGTGTGTGTTTTTGTCGGTGTGGGTGGTGTGGGGGTGGGTGAGGTTAAGGAAATCCCACACCCACACCACTGGAGTGGACAACTGACCATCTGTGGCTGGAGGATGTCAGCCAGGTGGCCAGCAGCTGACATTCGACTCAGGGCTCTGGACACTGACCAGCATGAAGCTGAATTGATCAGGAAGCGTACAGGTTCTGCATTCAGAGCACACTTAGAGACTATTTTTAAGGTTGTTTATTTGTTTGTTTCTCATTTCTCATTGGTTCCTGGTAAAGTGGCTACTGTCTAACAACAGTGATTGTGTGGTATGCCATTAAAGTGTAAAGGGTTCTCAGTTTGCCATAGAGGTTATGCCATTACGTCCTTGTGGGTTAGGATTAGTTCTGAAGTAATCACGTTTTTTCAAATTAGTTTGCAAGCGAAAGAGTCTCTGTTTACTAAGGCTGTCTGAGCAGGTAGTCCAGTGATTCATGTATCCAAGGCCCAAATGTTACATTGCATGCAGAATAGCTTAAATAGTCTCATAATGATTGGTTGCCCTCATTAGGACATTTTTGATGGAATATCTGCTAAAGAAGAAGGATGCTAAAGAGAGAAGGAAGAGGCTGTTATTGTGGAGGAGATTTATGGTGTGTTTTATGACCGCTGTGAGTGGAACAGTCAGGGAAGCTTCAACATCAAAGCCCAGGGTTACCAGTATTGGTTAAGAGACTAAATTTGCAAAAAAACATGCTTAATTTCTTTTTTATGTTATTATTCAAAGTGTGCGTTGTGACGGTCCGGGTGTTGCAGTCTAAACTGTTTCTGCTGGACAGTAAGTGAAGTGCTGAAGAGCGCAGTGTGCGAGTGCTTAGGGCAGAAGCACGTGGTCGGCGGTTCTCACGTGCGGTGACTGCCTGAGTAGGTGTGGGAAATCACTGCTAGAGAGGCCTTTCTCCACCGGCGATCCTGCCCTTCTCTTGCCAATATCGCTGTTTTTGTCTTACCCGTCACCGATCCTAGAACAGCGTGGCAGAAATAAACGGCCGCTGATTTGTCTCCTTTTCAAAATTCTGCCGTTAGATGAGGTTTAAATTTTTAAAAGCCATGATATCGTTACTGTGTTTTTTTTTGCATATGTTAATTTATATCTCCAGGAAATCGGGCTCATAAAGAAGGACTGTTTTAATTTTTAAATGGGTCCAGTTTAGCCACATTTGCTTGTATAGCAATGAGGAGTCTGGCTTGATTTGATGTTGTTGAAGTAAAACGTTGTAAAAAGGCACATTTCCTCATTGATTTTCTGAATAATTAGACTGACATGCATGGCTTATGTCTGTTAATATACCACTCCAATGAGCAAAGCCTTCAAGAAGTCACATGGCAATTTGAGGTCAGACCAGCTGGCACCTTATTTTGCTGTGCAACTGACCTGAACAATGATAATCACATGTCCAGTGCAGAATGGTTAATCCCGGTAGTGAGCCTTAAAAGCCCTTGCTGCTATCATGTATCCCACCCCACCCCCTTGGCCCACTGTAATATGGCCATAACTGAAAGCAATACCATAGAAATGTATTCACTTTCCAGGAATCATTCTTTGTCATTTAATTCCAATAACAGAAATACTTCTGAGAAGTATAGTGCTTATGAAAGTCAAGGAAGCCATTATGAGGCTGAGAAATAAAAAAAAATAATGTATGTATGTTAAATATATGTATAAAAAGTGCTGTTTAAGCGTATTAATATATATATATTTATATGTGTGGGATTAAACCGTGTGCTTAAAGATGCATTGAGACCACCATTGCAATGTATAAGTGACTTAATTTATGAGTGACTCCCAGCTTTCCACTTTAATCCCTTTAGTTAGGCCAACTAAATTCCTTCCCCTCAAAATGTCTTCAGAGTGTTTACTTTCTTTAGTCATCCATTCAAGACAATGGATGTAATTAAAATGTAAATAAGGTTTAATTGTAAATGAGCAGCAACGTGCCAGTGTTCATAATGGTGTGATTAACAAGAACGCTAACTCTTTTAACATTACATTGTTTAATCCTTCCTTGGCTTTGAGATGATTTCAACCTCTTCAGCAAGTGCTCAGTTCAAAGAAGCTTTTTTAAGTTTCTGTTGAACATGTTCAAGGAAAATTCTGGATAAGTGGCCTTTTTCAAATGGCGTTCTACTGGACAGAGGTTTGATCTTTAACCCCATAATGCCCACAGATAGAAAGTGACTGTGCTTAAGTACACGGATTAGACACAGAGGTAAAGCATGTGTTCTCATACTGTCAGTCTTCCAGTGAACAAAATGGCCTTTTTCGTTGAAAGTGCTTCCAGGTCAAATGTTGAAAGTATATAGATTATATAATATAGCGCAGTGGTATGTTTAAGAATAAGGTTTGTATGTGTGTGCGTGTGTGAGAGCGAGCGAGAGGGCATGTGTATGTGTGTGTGAGAGAGAGGGACCCCTCCTCCCTCAGTAATATATTGTGCTGTGTGGGTCAGTGTAGGAGGTGACATTTATGACCTTGGTTCAGCCCCTTCTTGCAGTGGCCTGGGGGCCTTTCACAGGGCTGAACAAAGCAGTAGGGTCCTGCAGAGTCCACACATGGGCCATAAAAGTCAGGTGACCACAAACAGCTCAAGAATTTCACCTCTGAGATACAAACTGGCAACCTCATTTTTATAGTTTGGACAAAGCAAATTGCATTTTGCCTGAAGGTTGCTCTTCTTTTTTTTCTTTTTTATTGTGTGCTGTTATTAGACTAATATTTATTTGCAGCTGTTTTCATTTCATATCTTTAAAATGGCTTATAATTGTCCAGCCGTTACACCAGGAGGATATTTTTCTTAAGTCTTAGTTTGCTGCCACAGTCAAAACTGGTATTTGGTCTTACATCAGTCCCACATCAATCACAGCCTATTATTACAATACAGCTGAAACATCTTTTGTTCTGAAGGGTCTTGTTTGGTTGCATGGGCCTAATACACATCTTGTGATGAGCCTGTATTATGCTTTCGGAATTTGAATTTAACTAATGCAAAAAACACAGTCAAGTGCGTAAACGCGTATTTTAAGATGACATATCAGTTGCAAGGAGGTTTGTGTGTGGATCAGGCACATCCGACTCTTCAGAGAGCCTTATTTTAGCTGTTGCTTTGTTTAACTGAAATGTGTCTTCCTGCGGTCATTAGCCTTATTTGCCATCACCCTTTCAGCAGCGTATTTGGTTCCACTGACCCTCCTTCCCCCCCACCCCCAAAACAGCACCCATCACCCATCCCAAAGCAGGACTTGGCTTGCCAGGATTTCAGGGTCAAAGGTCTGGGCCCAGATGTCACGCCCTCCCCGCTCTCCCAGCCTCTTTCCTGAATAATTACAGCAGGGCCATTGTGCTGTGGAGCTGGACTGAGGGCACGGGGGGCTGTGGGGCCCTGACCGCTACGCCATTCAGCTGGACACTGGGGCAGAACAGAAGCCCCAGGGAGTGTCCAGAGCCGCACTGGCCAAAGACTGAAAAGAGGGCAGTAGGCCTTCAGCCACATTCTCTCTGCAGTGCTATCTGCTCAGGAAAGGTAACTGAGGGGACTCTCAGAGTGTCCTGTCCTAACAAGCCCGGGCCCGTTACCCTTCCTTTTCAAAGGGTGGGATTAACTTCTCCTCCCTTTTATGTTAAACAGCCCAACCCCCCGCCCCATCCATTTTTGGGAAAGTGGTGGCACCTTAAATGAAGTTATTCACCTGGTGTTGGTGTTGTTTTATCGCATTTAATTTTAAGCATTAACCTCGCTGCCCAAGAAAACAGGCTTATTCGAAGTATTAAGTTTGTTTTTGTTTTCTTTTGCCGGCCTTTCATCCTCTGGTAATGTCCTCATCTCTGCTGTGTAAGGCTGAGGGCGAAGCTTGGGGTGAGAAGGCACCGAAGAGAGGGGGAAAAAAAGACCCCCAACTCATATTGCACATCCATGACCTCGGATTCTTTTTGAGTTTTATCTGGGCCTGACCTTCTGGCCTCAGACTGGCTCCATTGAAGCTCCTCAGGCCTCTAATTCCAGAAGCAGAACACCCCCCACCCTCCACCCTCTTCAATGCTTACCTTACCCCTAGGCTTGGCCCCGCCCCCACCACCTCCAACAGTCTTCTCAACCCCAGAGGAGAATCTCCTCCCCATAAAATCATGGTTTTTGGTTAAACTCATGCAAACCCAACTCTTTTCAAATGACTTTACGTGGGAGGCAATTTAAAAATGGAGATTAACAGCCAAACACTAAATCACAGGTTTTTATTGATAAGGTTTATTATACCAGTGAAAATTTCCCAATAAAGGTAATTAATTTGACTGTCATTGTAGGCCTCAATCAATGCAAGGTTCTCCCTCTGGGTGTCTCTGTACAGAACACATGGACATAATCCATAGTCACTTAGGAAGGCATTGATGGTTATGTAGTAAAATGAATGACCTCCTCCTTAACTCCCTCAGAGTAAATAATGGGAACTGTGAGCCTTTTTTTGTGTTCTGTGATAATACTGCTCAAAATGAACCTTTACCCAATAATAGACAAACCTTTGTATTTTAGAGTGACCAGCTTCCGTTTCTGTTGCAGTTGATGTTGCACTGTTCTTGTCTTGAATATGGGCATAAAGAATCTTTATAAGATTTTTAAAAATATTATTTTTAATTTACTGGGAGAATGCCAGTTACTGTTTGCTGGGTCTGTACTGCATATACATGTATTGTCCTCAAGGTCTTTAATATCCCTTAGTTGTATGTCACTTTGCCCTGGGAGAGTCCAGCCATAAACCTCAACTGCACATACAGAAGCTGTTTTGCCTCTGGGGCACAGCCTAGTGGTCGCTTGGATTACTGCTTAAAAATTCTACTTTCGGGTCATCTACTCTTACAATTAATACTGCAGAAGTAGGTTTGTGATATTTGCACTTAGAAAAGGTACTTGGTATATCAGCCTTTTCAACCTTTCTACTGGTAAGCTGATATTATGCACCAATGTCAAAGGCTTAATTAGGAAAAATTTGTACACAAATTAGTCTTTTTTGCCACATCAGGAAGTTTGTCATGTGATGGGAATTTGGCCATTTTGAATGTAAAAGACTAGATTGGTTTATCTGAGTGCTGATTTATTGGTTTAGAAAACTAGTATTTTACCTGAGGAATATCTGAGGTTCCTTTTCTAAGAACCTGCAGTTACCAATCCATTCAAAATAAATATGCACTCCATCCCTCCTTTCCATATAGAAACAGATGGGGTGAATTTGTGTGTGTGTGTGTGGTGACACAGAGTCTAACCAGATAGGCTAATACCCCATCCAGTATACTGTGTATACTCTGCTTATTTTACTCTGGTTGAGCACACGTAGGGGCAGATATTGGATTTGCATACCGTCTGTTGTTCTATTGGTGTGTCTCAGGCCAGTTGACCTCTCCTCCTCTCTAAAGGCCATTGTCCTGTGACCTTACACCCCCCGAAACGGTGGTGACCACTGGTCAGCGGCCAGCCGGTCTGTCGAGGACCCGGACAGGGACCCCTTCTTTTCTGTGTCTTAATGACTGTGTGACATTGATGGATAGGCTGGGGAGCCCAAGCAGGACAGGCAGTGACCAGCGGACAAGGCCTCAGTAACTCAGCATCTGTCGCAGTGTTCCCACAGGCCAGCCCCCACCCCCCGTCCCCAGTCCCCGATCCTCAGTCCCCACGACCCCAAGCAAGACCTCACCTGAATTACAGTTGTAATCCTCAGCTGAACCACAAACAAACTTTGTGTCGATAAGGCAATGCAGGATTACAGGAGAAAATGTATGTGTTGTCTTTGTGAAATGCACTGTGATTGAGTTCTGTTTTTTCATTTACTTTTCAAGACCCAAGAAAGAAGTACCACGTGAAACTCCTAGCCTATGGCTTTGCAGGAGAAGGCTACCAGGCAGACCAGACAGTCAGCACTCCTGGATGTGTTTGTAAGTGTGCTTGTACAGTATAGCTATGTACAGATCCATATTCAAAAGCTATTCTGTTGAGATTTTTTTTCATTGAAATAAAAACTTTGTTTAGATTTGTATTTCTTCACATTGTTTTAAGCCATTATTAAAGGAAAACTATACAATACTGAAACTGTCTGTAATACAGACATTCATTAAAAACATAATGAATGTATATTTCAACATCTGTATGTAGTCATCTGTGTGTCCTGAAGCTTGGGGAAAAAAAAAAAAAAAAAACGATGTTCTATACATTTGCTTCCAGCTGTTCGTGATCGCTTGGTGCCGCCTCCTCCACCCCCGCATCATGTGTATGCCAAGGCCAACAGCTCATCCACAGTGCACCTGCACTGGGGCCGCCCTGCCTTCACCACGGGCCAGACCGTCAACTACACCGTCCGCTGCAACCCCGTGAGCCTGCAGAACGCATCCCTGGTGCTCTACCTGCAGACGTGAGTGTTCTGAGTGCTCACTTTGCTCAGGGCCCGCTTTTAAATTCAGTTCACTTCTGTTTGTGTAGCGCTTTTTACAGAGACACTGTCACCAAGGCATTTACAATGGAAATACAAAAGAAAAAAAATCCAGGCCTGAACTCCCATAACTGATAATAATATAAAAAACTCCCCACTGGGGATAAAAACACTCAAACAGTGGTGACCCACTGCACTAAGGCTGAATCAGAGACCACAGTGGGTACGCTGTGTGTCTGTAAATCCAGTAGAGTTAGAGGTTTCAGAAGCTGTGAATTTGCTTCTGAAAGTTTGTCTCTTTACTTTCTAAATAACATCATGTTTAATATGTGATCTGTTTATGTCTGCAGTCATTCAGGATTTGCGCATTGCTTGAAGGTTCAATAGTGGTGCCCCCACTTGGGATTTGAAGCTATGACATTACGTTTTACATGCCTTGTTTGTTTGTATTTTTGTTTTTTTTTTCAGTTCTGAACAGAGCCTGCTGGTACAGGACTTGGAACCCAACACTAGGTACGAGTTTGCAGTTCGCCTTCATGTGGACCAGCTGTCCAGCCCCTGGAGTCCAGTGGTGTATCAGAGCACGCTTCCCGAAGGTAAGGTTACGTCCCAGTTTTGCTTCCGCCCATGTAATGCATATCCCCGTGTTTATCTCTGCCTCCGTGGTTTTATGTTTGTTTTCGTTTCCCGGTCGTCTGTACTCTGGTCTTATCTCTCCACGTGTTCCTTTACGTGTGTAGGCAATGGGGATCATTGTCAACATGTGTGAATCAAATTGCACACAATCCATCTGACTCTAGCATGACTGGTTTATAAGCATATACCTATAACTATATCTTAATGACTTATTTGCCTATGGCCCTAGAAACGTTTGAAGCTTGCCTATTTTGGTATTTTAAATTAAGTATGATTTAGAAGATCAGTTAAAATCAGTTAAATCCAGGCAAGGTTTTTTAAGTCCTCCATCATGGGCTGAAAATGACTTTCCAGATTACTGACTGAATGGCTCTGGTTGAAGTTCTGAGAAGGTCCATCCAGTTATGCATTTCTCCTTAACACAGGTGGTATATAGTGACTGGAATCCTTTAATTAATGTATGTGCCAGCTACCTTGCATGCACTGTTTAAGTCACATATTCTCAATGGTGACAAAGGCCTTCTAACACAGAAACAAGGGTCTGACTCTGAGCGGTTTACTAAGGGCCGCATGGGCACAAATTAATGGTGCTCTCACTGTACATTGCCTTTTTTCCCCCCCTCTTATAGGTTGGTTATTCAAATTTTCACTGCGTGATTTGCGCAAGGCATATTGGTGGTACGTACCTTACTCAGGTATAGGGGTCTTGTTATGAGGCACAGTCCCTTCTCATTGGTCCATCCTGATCTCCCATGGGTCAGTGAGAAGGAAGTGTGTTACTTGATTCTCCCTAATGTCTGAGATTGTAGTTGTTGCAGGTGTGGAAGCCTGTACCTGGACCAGGGGCACTGCTGTAAATGGAGTTTAACTTAATTTGTCATTGCTGCCTCCCTTCTGTCCCTCCCAGCGCCCAGCCAGGCACCAGGGGGGGTGAAGGTCACCCTGATTGAGGACGACACGGCGCTGGTGTCCTGGAAGCAGCCCGAGGAGCTGAACCTGGCGGTAACGCACTACACCATCCTGTATGCCTCTCGGAAGGCCTGGATCGCCGGGGAGTGGCAGGTGCTGCAGAAGGAAGGTAAGAGGGAGAGCAGGCTCATCAGCACTCCCCTCCCACCCACCCCAGATACCAGAGCCCCTGGCTCCTGCCCCCTCCCCTCTCCATTCTAAAACCCCAAAGGAAATCAATATATCATTTCTCACCATGGAGATGGCTCCTTCAGCCCTTTCTCTTGGTTTTCATTTGCCTTGTTTTAATTCCTGGTTTGCAGTAGATAACAGCCTCCCCTTGTCTTTTCAATTAATAGATGGATTTTAATTCTGGCTGATTCTCTTTGAAACAAAATGTCGCTGTGCAAAAGACTGAAAAGGACTTTAATTTATTACTGTTGAATTGATATCTTTAAAAAGCTGATTATCTAGCATAATTAACCCAAGTGAAATGGTAGATTTAAATGGCTTGATTGGGGTAGAAATCCATTGATATTCATGGACACACAGACTCAACTGCAAAATTTCTTACTGGAGCACAGTTCTGGTATCAGCACACACTGTGCCTGAAAATCCAGGGCAACGTAAGCAAGTTGTTGCAGGCTGCCTATAGTTCCGGAGCCGTGTTTTAGTATAATTGATTGCAGATGAGTTCTGGAAATGTGAGGCATCCACAGTTTACTTGAAACCACTGCCAGGGAGGTCAAAAGGGAGGACGTTTAAAATCCCCCCTGCCTCTGTCCCAACCTCTGCTCACTGTAAATCAGGCCTTCTTCTCTGACAGCAACTGCTGACCCCTGACCCCTCACCCCCTGCTCTTCCCTGGCAACACTGGCCACAAACAGCTCCTCAGATGCTTAAGGCCTTTTCTTCTCTGCATGTCGTAAAACCCCAGATTTCTGGTTTCTGTGGCTCGGTGGAGCCTTGGGAGACAAGAACAAAAAGATGGGTGAAAAACATTGCACAATATGACTGTTGAGGCATATTGAGTATTCTTAACTTGACAGGGAGATGCGTGCATCTGAAAGATAAGTAAATTATCATAACAGGTTAAAGTGTTTGTGGGTACTACTGGGTGTTTTGTTGGTTGGTGGGTGGAGAATGAGGTGGGGGAGAGGGGACAGATTTGCAGTAGTCAGGACTCTGACCACTCTCTCTGTTCTCAGGCTCTGTCACCATGGCACTGCTGGAGAACCTGCTGCCTGGGAGCATCTACCTGGTGAAGATCTCCGCGTCCAATCAGGTGGGAGATGGGCCCTTCTCCAAAGCAGTGGAACTGGCTGTGGTTCCCGGAGGTTCCCAATCCGGTCACTATCCCAGGCGTTCCGGTGGCTCGGCGGAAGCTAAAGGTCAGTGAAGGACGTTGAGTGGGTCAGTCCTGTGTGCAGTGCTGCTTGTAGTACAGCCAATGTGCCAGGCCCTCACTGGCTAGAGAGGTAAAACAATCCTTCGGCTTCCATTTGCTCTGTGTGGCCTGTGTGGTGTTTAATAGTCAGTAGCTTATGGATTTGCAGATGATTTACTAATGGTGCTCCTTGCAGAAGGTGTGAGTGACAAAACTTTTCAGTCAAGATGGCTGATTGCAAATTGGGGGGGGGGGGGGTGATAATTTCCCAAAAGCAGTATTGGCTAGGTCTTGCCATAATAGCTGTCCTTATTCTTTTATCAAGTCTATTCCTTTTTTTAATGAAAATTAAAATTCAGTAGCTTGACCTCTTTCCCTGGTTCATCACAAACTTACTTATAAATTGGTTAATCCAAAAAGGGGTGGTTTTTTCATTGTGGCATAGCAGGAGTGTCTCAAGTGGTTCCCCTGTAACCATGGTTACATATTTTACAGCATTCTCTGATGGCTTCTACCACATGGACCAGAAATCGATGACGGGTATCATAGTCGGAGTGTGCATCGCCCTGGCTTGCATCCTCCTTTGTGTCTTGATCCTTGTCCACAGAGGCAAAGCCAGGTATCGTTACTATTGCTGTGCAAACATTACATGTCCGTGGATACATTTTTATGGCATACTGGTATGCCTTTAAGGACATTTCAAGCTGTCCTTGATATTTAGCATTTGTTCTATTATTTGTTCATTCATTCAGTTATCTCTCGCCATGTTGCTGACCTGTTTTTTGCTATTTCCTTCTACTCCTCTTTGAAATGATTACAGGAAATCCTCTGCGACAAAAGCCACCAGGCAGGGGGACAATCAGGCCGTTCCCCTGTCCAGTGGGAATCAGGCAGAGAACGCAGAAGCCCTGATGCCAATGATTGGAAACCACTTCCTTGATACGAAGGTAAGGTTTCTGGCAAGGTTTTCCACTGTCTGGATCTGAGCACAGACCCCACCACTGATGCCAGTGTCCAGCGCAAATGGATCAGGCTGCAATGCTCAGCCTCTCGTAGTTTAATGCCACAGGCTGCATTACACTGCCTGTTAGCCACTCATGTTTTTTATGTAAATCACCCTGGATAGTTAATAGTAAATTAAAACATTGTATCCAGCCAACTAACCATTTTCAAACCACACGTGTGTCCTTGGTAATGCAAAGAGGGTAATGGCAATGCATTTTGTTTTTCAGGGAGGGACAAATTTGATCATTAGTCACACCGGGCCAGTAATCCCCAGTAGTCCAAAGAGGAAGAAGTGGTGGTTCTTCAGTAAGGAGGAAAAGAAGGACCCCAGGAGAGGCCAGGTAAGAGTCAGGGACTGTGATAGAGAGACAGCTGGTCTGGAACGGGAGTAGAGACCCACAGACTTTACAAACCCAGTGGTAGGATACAATAGAAAGCAGAGAAAAATGAGTAGAAACAGACGGGGGTTATTGTGGACAGAAATATTGTTTGTGATTCTGTGTGTGTGTGCTTTCTTTTATTTATTTTATTGTAAAAGCCCAGACAAATCTGGAATAATGTGTAAAATATCTCAGTAAGCTTTCTTGATTTGTTGATCCTGGTCAGTTCTACCATTATAATATGTTCCTTCCTTTTGGATTTCCTCCCCTACAGGCTCAGAAGAGGGGCCATAGTCCATGCTCGTACCAGCGGGGAACAACAGCCCTGGGGTACAATGAACCGTTGCCTTCTTCTCCAAACCAGACTACCTCCTTGAAAGTTCTGTTTGGGGACACCGAGGGCTCGCAGAACAGCGAGGGCAGCCATGAGACGGGCGACTCAGGGCGCTTCTCGCACGATGAGACCGAGATGACCAACCTTTCCTCTGGGCGTAACAGCCGGCCCCCTTCCCTTGGGGCGGAGGACAGCGGGGGGTCGAACGACGGCCCTAGCCCTGAGGAGGAGCGGCCACACTTAGTCGTGGAGATGGGCGACTCCATGGAAACGCCCGGTCTTCATCAGAGTCAGGCCCCAGACCCATCCCAACCAGCACTTCCTCTCTAGCAGTGAGTCCAGTACTCCCTACCCACACCCCCCCCCCCTCCAGCAAGCCAAAAAAGAGGAAGGATTTCTGGAAAAATTGGGGTGCTGGCCCCTGTATTTTTTTCCCAGGAATTTTCCTTTTATGAATGTGTTCCTTTTATTTCGCTATTCTTTTATTTGTATGTGTGTGTTTGTTGAAAAGAAATCTCACCCACCATGAATGTTTCAAAGATCGTCAGAAATGTATAATATTTCGGTTGCATCTCTGATGTTATTTAAGAGTATATCACTGGAGCGACGGGAAAGTTTTACCCTCTGTTCGCTTTTTATCTACCTCAGTTTACCTCATGGGAAACTCCAACTATATATTTGATAACTACTTATATCCAAGTTATGTGATGAAGCCCTGCATTTGCATAACGGTTGATACTTCCTGATAGCAATAATTTGTGAATGTTAATTAGTAATAGTTTTATGTTTGTCTGTTTTTTTTGTTCTGAAGTAAGAGATTGTAAGGGTACAGTTTTGCTTAATTATTAGAGGCTTTTTTATTTTTCATCACAGGTGAAATGAGTGGTGCATCAGCTCTTGAAAAATACGTTGTTAGCTGAACCATTCTAAGAATATTCAAACAAATGAATACAATAGCATTCAGTTTTAAGTCCCCCCCCTTTAAGAGGTTGCATTTTGACTCAATTTCTTTCTAAGTATGACTTCAGGACCAGTCTAAATTAACAGAAAGCCTCAACAAATAGCTGTTGATTCCATATTCCTATAAATAACTTTTCATATAATTTCATATTGTTGCTTTTATATTCCTCAGAGAAAAATGTATTATCAAAAGTTAAAATCTTTAAGAAAGCTTAGACTGATAAATTCTTATCATAGAGCAGTTCAGTTACAAATAATCACTGCTTTGACTTGCACTGTTTAATGCACTGACATGCTATTCAATGTATGCACCTCAGGAAGATTAAGGCATACCATAGATTTAACAAGACAATGCAGTAATTTCTTGTGTAATAGCTAGATTTTTTAACGTAGTACTTTCCTTCAGAGCTACCTCAGTTCTATCATGCTGTTTGAAGTTATTTCTGTTCAAAAGACTGCATCCTTTGGGAAACCCAAGCAAGTATTATGAATGTTCATTTCCATTCATGTTTTTATGTATTTTAATGTTTCGCTGCCCTTACAATCTCTGTCACGCTACCTCATTTTAAGTGTTATTTTGTAGTGTTATTATTTTCCTAAACTCAGGGAACAAGGTTTAGTACATTTGAAAAACCATGTATTATGTATTGTCACATGGTTGACTGACAGGGTATCTTAGTAGAGCTGAACCGCGTATTGTAGAATGTAGTTTCTGTAGCTCAGTAAACGTGTCTCTAGAATTTTGTACTGGTAATGGGTCATGGGTTGAATTGCTTATGTGACTTGACCCACCAGAGATTAAGTCGTCTTCACTTCGTAGAAAAATAATTTTAAGTTGGTATGATTAGTCTCATTTATGGCAGGTTTTCATTTCAAGGTTATGTACTAGTTTTTCATTTCGTAGAGTAAGAACTAACCAAAAACTTGCCAGTGCTGACATGTTCAGTGTGGCAAACCTTAAAAGCTTTATAAATGGCCTTAGTGTGGAAAGGGAGATATCAGATAGAAGGTAAGGCTCCAATACCAAAGTGTGATTCTTCATTGTGTGATCCTTGACACATGGAGATGTGGGACATGTAGAATGTCTGTTGAAAACCAAAAAAATGAATAAATGAGAGTAATGATAGAGAGGTATGATAATTATACACCAAAAAAAATCTTTTACTTCCAAAGATATATATATTTTTCTTGGCTTATATGTACTACTGAGTACACATTCTAGTCATTTTTGCTTTTTGAAGTAGTCAATGCTTTATTCTTGCGTAGAGTTTAGCACTTGTCTTTGGAATTAGTGGTCATGTTTCAGTTTTCAGATCACTGCAAATATGCAATGGTGACAGATGCTATTATCCAAAGAGTTGTTTGCTTTCTCAATTATGTTCATTTTTATCTCTTAGCTGATCCATGGGGGAAGAATGAGGATCCCTCATGCCAGACCAAAGATCAATTAATATATCAGATGGATCAGTTGAGATGCTGCTTTTAGAATTTTGAGACGCCTTGCACACTTCTGTGCCCCCGTTATGTGACCAAATGAGTTGAGATGCGGGTAACCTCTAAGACAGAGCTCCCATGATGTTGAGCGCTTTGTCAGTGTATTTAATAGACTAATTTTAGAATTCCATGCGCATTAACCAAATAGTCCAGTAATTTGTTTCCTTTAAGAACTCGGCTGTCACATATGGATGAATTTGCTGTTGTAGGAGAAAATTGTATTTATGTATATATATTATATCTCATCCAGCATTGTGAAGTCGTTTTTGAAATCAAAGGATTCTGATAAGTGTTCTGGATAACCCTTTGCGCGAAGAGCAAAACAATCAGTTTTACTTTCTTTTGAAAAAGCAAACAATGTAAACCAAAGATTTTTAGGTCACCATTGCATATTGGCTTGTTAGATCTGCATAGGATACTATCGTTGCATGATATTTTGCCATTTTCTAATGTTTAAATGCTTTTCCCACCATTTTAATGTTTCACAATTCCTAATGAGTATATGGGTGTCTCTAAAACCACAAACCAAGATGAGTGGAATACCGTGAGTGCTTTTAAATCTTCATTCTCATTTTTATTTGTGAATAAAGACAAAGACAGAATGATTTTTATATAACTATTTTCACTGAAGGAGAAATACTTTGTCTGTTATATTAATTTCTGGGGTACAACGTGTACACCACAGTACTGAGAAAAGTACTGGCTGAATTTTGGTTTTACCTAGAGATGCCTAAAAATGTGTTAATGTTTGATAAGAATGTGAATATATCTTTGAAAATGTTGTAGATGAGCATTAATCTGGAAAATGTCCAAACTTTTTTGTTATGTTTTTTGCAATTGTACTGATATGTGTTCAATTGAAATCCAACACTATTTGCAACAAGAAAGCTGGTATGAGTTTAATGAATTGAAAAATTTCATTTCATTGTTTTTAAGTAACGCATGCACTTCAACTCAAATATTCTTTTTGTCATAGCATTTTCAGCAAATGTATGTCCTGGGCACTTTCACTCTTCAAATGTTCCAAAGAATTACAATCAGTCTTTTTCATGATTTTAAATATTGAGGAGACACAAGGAGGATGTGTCCAAGACAGCCATTTGCTGATTTGTATTCTGCTAAAATCAATGATTTTGTTGACTTTTATGTCTCGATATTTACAAATGGACTGTTGTATTCACTGTAATCAAAGCCATTTTTCCAGCTTTTCACAGAGAAACAATGGATTCAGAACTACTGAATGCTCACGCTAAAGGTGGCTAGCGTTACATGGGCGGCAGAGACAAGAACAATAAAAATATAATCCTACAAGTTCCAACAACAGCCTTATTTTATTTTAAAATATTATTTCTTAACTGTGTTCTTTTGTGGACATGTGAAACTAAAGGGATGAAGCAGAGGACTCCGTCTCCTGTGAAATGAGTGATTTTGAGGCACATATTCTTCCACTTCCATCCTGTGTAAAGGCTATGCTGGCTTGTTCTCCAGTGGTTCTGGAGCTGTGGGTTATATGCAGTTCAACTCAGGGGAGCCCCCAGCTCCTCTACCACTGCTTGAATCAAAGCATGCTACTGGCCTTGAATTTTGAATGTACCCCTTTTTTTTTATTTTGCGCATTTATGTCCTGTTTTTTTCTTTTTATATCCAGTTTTTTACTTTTTTTTTTTTTTTACAATGTATTTGCCTGGTATTTAGGCAAGCTGTTGTCTCTGCAATAATGTTCATGCCAAAAAAAATGCTATGAAAGGCCAAAAATAATGTGAATTCTTCAAAATGGTCATAATTATTGATTGCACAGTTTAAATAAAACTTTTCATAAAAATTGCAATATTTGCTTCCATGTTTTTATTCTGAAGGATTCCTGGCTTGTAAATTTTCTGTCCTACTATTTTAATGTTTACCCCAAATTCCTCCTGCAATGGACAAATTCTTTGGATATCGGTTCTTAATATTACAGGTTGCCCTAAATGGACAGTTACTTATGATTTTGAAAATCATGATTTTGTGTAGGGGGCCTTAATTGTAGGCTTAATTTTATGAATTTACATATGCATCATTTTGTTGAGTGACTGTACTTCGTAAATGATGTCTCCAAAGGGGGACCGCCTATTAAAAGCAGTTAAACCTCAGTAAGGTTTCAGGTCTTGATACTGCCCAACAGTTACAGCATATTATGCCCTAAGAATATATAAGGTAAGCTACCATAGCTACTCTTCAATTTAATAAAACATGGTTTATAGGAACAAATTTTGGGGGAAAAGACACTGGATAATTTCCAGTAGGCCAGTTACGACCAATCAACCATCTCTTCCTCATTTCAACATATAATCTTGTAGATATGGGACTGTGCATTTTAATTCATTGATGAAACATTTTGTATAAAATAATGCAGTATTGAAAAGTCACCTGTGCAGTATGAGGATTAAGCTATAAGTCCTTCCAGCATGAACATAGAATGGCTAGGAACTCGAAGGACTGTAATTCCATGTTTGATTGGAATGCTTAAAACCTAACTCTTCCAGTCACTCCTATCCCATCCCTTGAGAGCGGATTTCATGCCATCATAAAGATGTGGCATTTGAAGGCCTGATGGTAGGACTAAAGTGGTAAATTGATATAGCTCATATAGTTGCTTATGGTTATTTATGTTTTCCTTAAGGTCATTTTAAACTCCATGTATTGTGCTCTTATATAAGACTGGTTTCATGCTTGACATAAAATGTAAATAATTTCTACTGACAATATAAGCAACATTTGTGTCAAAGAATTTGATTTTAAAAGATTCATAAGGCAAAAACAGGCTTAGCTCTTGTTTTATCGCATAACATTGAACATAGATTTTATGATAATGACTATTGTAAATGGCTGTGCATATGTGATATACAGAGAGAGTCCGAACACCTCCTTAATTCTTCAAGCAATCAGCATTATTTATTACTGTCTGTGCAGAAGTCTACATTGATTTTATTTACAAACACATTAGACTTAACTGAGGCTGGACATGTGGGCCTTGTCTTCATAGTATTTCTTTTTGATACTATGAATAGTATCTGTTTCCCTATTGTCTGTTGCTTAATTCAACTGGAGTAAAGAGCGAACAAATGTTATTCACACTTTAAAATGGTACTGTGTGTAAAACGAGTTAGTCCAGCCAATTAAATAATTTATGCAAGCTATAAATTCCCATAACCTTGTATTTTGCATCCACCGGGCCTCTAAGATCAATTAACTGGGTGTTACCCAGGAGATGAGACATTCAGGTCCTGGAAAGTGTCAGAGAGGGACTCTGTCAGAGCTCACAGAGGCCTACGGTATTGATCACAGATATCCTTCCCTCACATACATAAACATGATTAAGATCTGCTACTGACTGATAACAGGTCCAGAGATGTACCCTGCACAGGTCTAGCCCAGTCACATCAACATACATGCCGACCAAATTTGTATTTTTCTTTTCACTCAAGTTGTTTAAGTGTACAGTTGTCTTGTAAATGCTCAATCTTAAGATTGATTCTATGTTTTTTACATTTTGGCACAGACTCTCCCCGAGAAATCCATTGTGACGGGCCAGTCTGAAAAGAATATTTATTAAACGTATTGTTGCAGTAGGGTGCCTTTCAGCGGGGTCATTAACAGACTATAGTAATTTTACTTATCAGGAGAAAGTAATTGCTGTTTCTTGGAATAACTGTTAACACCAGATGTCTTTTACACACTTTATAAATGTTAAATGAAAAGTAGTGGTATAACACTGGTATAAATAGTCATTAATTGTAAACACAACATATAACAAATTTTTGCCCAGGTGTAATGCTACTCAATGCTTGGTGTAATTTACTTCTGGGTACAGATGAAACTGAAGTTATGTGATCCCCCTGCTTTGTGTTTGTCTGTCTATGAGAAGGTTTACTAAACATGTGGATGAATTTTGATTAGATGAAAAAGTACTTTGAATGCATACATTTGGTTGTCGAAAAAAAAAATATTGTTGGGATGATGATTATTGGTGTATTAAAATAATGGATGTAAGTTTTTATGCTTTCCTGTTTTAGCTGAGAATTTCACGGCCGTCCTGTACTCTGACATGCTAGACTGGTTCAATGAAATCACTGCGTTCATACTTAAATTTTGCAGTTGTGAGAACTTCTTTGCTGAACTCTTGTGACTGGAGGGTCGAGAATAATTCACCAAATGAGAAAATACACGTAGACACAAAGGAGTAGCTCATCTTGCTAAATTGCACGATCTTTGATCGTCAGTTTGCTCATTCCACCCCCAGCAACCGCCAGAGCGTGCCTAGCAACCTTATTGAGTCCCACATTCTGCCATTTTCTTTCATCTTTAGCTAACGTATCTAGGCTAGGCTATCCAAATAAGTTGGAGAAAATGCCTGTAATAGTCCAAGATTACTCGTGGACGCAATCGGAAACTATGATTAATATAAGTGTACCCTTGAAAGGAATGAAACCTGGAAAAGTGGACATATTTGCCACAGATGAATATCTTAAGGTAACGTTAACAATCCCAAACACACTTGCCAGATGCTTCGCGGTTGTAGTAATGTTGACTTAACTTGTGCAGCGTGGATTTCAGCAATTACTCTACCTGTTACAGGTCAGTTTCCCACCATTTTTATTTGAAGTCTTCCTTTTCAAACCAATTGATGATGACAAAAGCGTCGCAAAAATCGGAAACGGTGTGGTCATTTTCAGTTTGCACAAGAAGAATGAGGGAGTATGGGAACAGCTTTCGTTGAAAAACGGTACAGTCCCTCTCTGTTTTTCAAGAAAGACTCGGCTTGTCATTTTGTAGCAATGCTGCTAACATAATTAACTGAGGTTTGTTCATAAACAGTCAAACAGCTTCTACCATCCACATTGTTTCGAGTTTTGATGTTGTGGAACATCCGGCTTTATCATACCTATGGTGTTGTGTGTGTGTGTTTAACTGTTAAAGGTGAAGAACAAGCGCTGTGTTTTTAAAACTCATTACAATACATTCTGTTAAGATGATGGTTTGTTACTCTGACGTGAACAACGTGGGTACATGATGATTAAGTTTTGTACTGTTGTCTGCCATCTGCGCTGATATCAGATGACAAGGATAAGTTGAAAGAGATCAGAGAGAGAGCAGTGCTTAAAGCCCAGGAAAAGTCAGAAGCTGACCTAAAAGCCAAAGCCACAAGAAAACAAGAAGAAAAGAAATATGCTCTGGAGAGTATGATGAAGGTGAGGGATCTCTGTTTTTTCATTATTTGAAAGGTTTGTGTGTGCGTGCATGTGTTTTTGCAAAGTACATTGATGACGCTGAATATGTTTATGATTGAATAATATGCGTTTTACCTTTTTCAGCTGGAAGATGAAGAGAGGGCAAGAATTAAGAGGATTAAGGAAGAGGAGCGCGAGAAAGTGACAGTGGAGATGGAGGCTTGGAAAATTAAACAGAAACAAGAGGTAGAAAAAGAGACGGCACAACGGATGCAAATGATCATGGATGAAGAACACAAGCAGACGAAGTCAGATGCAACATCTGTATCCAGGTCTGCAGAACACAAAGCCAAGGTCAAACAAGGTAATTAAAATATATTTTAAAAACTCTTCAAAGAAACAAAAACAAAACAAAACTCCATGTACTTTTTCATTATTAGAGGAATTACTGGACGACAACTTAGTTGTCTACATGCAGCTGCTATGATACAGTTTGCCTCTCTCTTTATAAACAGGTTGCCAAAACAAGTCCATTAAGCCAAAACAGGTGACTTTGCCAGCTCCAAGATGCTCTGGCAATATTAAAGTAAAGTTCACTCCACGAGTGTTTCCCACAGCACTGCGAGAATCCAGGGTAGCCGAAGAAGAGGAGGTTAGCACACTGTCCTGTTCTTATGACATGAACATTATGATTTCCTTTTATTCCAAAGGAGGAAGATTTTCATGAGTACACAATGATAATTAGCATGCAGTCATAATGAACCTGAATCCAAAAGTCATGTACTTACACTATTATATTAAATGATCGATTCGATGTTTGCCTGTAACAACTGCTCGATTGTGCACGCTTGGTTCTTTCTAAACAGTGGCTTAAAAAGCAGGCTGAGGCCAGGAGAGCTAGCAGTACGGATGCACCAGAGTTCAGTGACCTGAAGGAAGAGGAAAGGAACCCTGACTGGCTGAAGGAGAAGGGAAAGTATGAGATCTGCTTTACAGAAAGTGTGACTCTAAAATAGTGGTGCACATCGTCAGAACTGGTGGCTATTCATGCATATGCCTCCTTGTTTTTCTTTTAGCAAACTGTTTGCAACTGGTAACTATCTGGCCGCTGTCAGTGCCTATAATCTGGCCATACAGCTCAACAGAAACATTCCTGCCCTGTACTCCAACCGTGCTGCCTGTCATCTCAAATTGAGAAATCTACATAAAGCCGTAGAAGACTCCTCTAAGGTAAGCGTTACGGTTTAGTTGACCCAATGTTATTCACAAATGTAGTGGTTTAATAAGACTTAACAAAGAGATATACTTTGTATAGTTATATTTTTGTTAAATTTGCCATTTAATAGTGTGGTTGACTACTGTATAGTTAAATATCTACATTTGAAAGCACATTTACTTCCAGCATGGACACACTTTTATTTCCTTTCCCAGGCGCTTACACTACTGATGCCAGCAGTTCCTGATAATGCAGCGGCCAGACTGAAAGCTCACCTGAGACGAGGCACTGCCTTCTGTGAGCTGGAACTTTACGCTGAAGGTCTGTATGCCATGCATAAACAAAGGGCTCTCAGCCTAAATGACACACTGTGTAAGGGACTGAGCTCTGCTTTTGAGTTACCAAAATGTATTTTTTAAATCACTTAACTCTTGTCTGTGAAATAGCTGTTTGCTTCATTTACCCCAGTGGCCAGTAGGAGAGTGTTTTTGAACTGCATGTAGCATGTTATAATCCCAGGGTAACTCGTTCAGAAAAAAATGGATACACTCAATTACTTACTTCATTCATGTCTTTATTTTTTTTCTTACTAAACAACAGGTTTCAGGTCTACATGTGTCAGATATTGTATCATAAAAAATCACTATCCTCCCTTTTATACTCAACCAGACATGATGAGGGCAAGTGAAGGAAATTGCTTCAAAATGTAAATGTGATCATATTCTCATACAAACATGTATGATTTAACAGTCCATATTTTTTGCAGTTGAGGTTTGAACTAACCATTGTTGTGTGCTGTGCATTTATGAGTGATCAACTTCAGTTCACAGGCATGATGCCTGCTTAACATCTTCATCTTGTCCTATATTACAGCATCCTCTCCTGGAGAAAGGAGGTTACTACTCCTATACAGATTGTGTCTTCTGTAGTTCCACAGAATACAGTTTTGTATGTAGTTCACAGTAGAACAAGTTAGCTAGTTTTGGTTTGCTTCTCAAAATTTCACCATACTTCAACAGGTCTTCAGGATTACCAGTCAGCTCTGAAGATTGACCCTCACAATGAAGCCGTTCAAGCAGATGCAGAAAAGATCAGGCAAATCATTCAGGGAAGCCTGGCTGGTCCCTCTGATTTCCAAGAGGAGCATGTCAGGCATTGAACTGAACCATTATTTGCATTAACTAATTAAAAGTACTTTATTGTGACTGTAAACACTTACAGGATTCTGCTACTTATTTCTTCTGATTACTTGACATTTGATCATTTTTGTTCTAAAGACATTGTACAAAATGCATACACATTTCAGTTGTTCCTAAGGCCATTAAAAATTATGCAACCCTTTCTGTATCAGCATATACCATCAGTTACTATGACATGGTTCATTTGGACTAGATGAAGAGTCCTTTTCAGGAGAAATTCCACAGCACATTATCATTTTTACACAATGTGGATAGCACACAAAAATGTCACGTGCCACATCTAAAGCAAAGGCAAGATTCACAAACCAGCAGTTAAAATGGAAAACAAGGGTGCAAAGTATACGTAATTTTACTCAAGGCAGTTAAATTACTCATAGAGTATTACGCAGATTAGGACAGTCATACACTCTGCTTCTATCCACACTTGTATTGAATGAGTTATTCCGGTACATCCCACACTTGTTGAGGTGGTCTGAGAATTGCATTGACACTGGGTGGTAGGTGCAAGGCGAAGATTCATATGTGGGTGGGAGCAAGCCGTAGACGCTGGATGTCGTTTTGTAGAGGATGTTCTGAGGTTTGCTGTCTGCAGATGGTGCAGATGCAGAATCAGATTGCATCACGCATGAAAACACAGGGTTACCAGGGTTTGTGCACACGGGTGGATCACTGTAATTGGATCCCGGCTGAACTTCTTTCGACATCGCCCTGATGTCTCCTTTGGCTTTCACCCTAAGAACAAATAAGAGCAATTATGGGTGAGCAGGAGAATCATTTTTTACTGATATTCGGTTGGCTTGCTGTTATTTCAGTCATAATTGCTAGCAGCTACCAATCACAGTCTTGTCCATACTGCAGCAAAAGGACTAACCAAAATAGCATCAATTCATTTGCAAAAGTTTTTGATTCATTGAGTTTTTCTGGTATGGAAAATGAAGAACTAATGTAATTTTAAAGCATACTTTAAACCAACAGTGTTCCCTTTCAACTGAGTTTTCTAGAAATCTGCAAATAACAGGAAAAACAAGTGCAAAGCATGCAAGGGTTTATAATTCCATAATACCAATGCATTTGATTACACCACTTGGCCTGTTCGGGGCTCTAGGAAACTTAAAAAGCCCAGCCCAGATCAGACTAAAAATAAACCACAGAATAACAATTGTGAATAGGAAATTGCTATGGCTATATTCCACAATTTAAATGTGTGTAAATGCATGTATGGGGATATCACCAGTGGGCCAGAACCCTGTGGCAGACCTTACATTTCACAAACAACTTAGCCCAAAGCCCAACTTTGGTGTGCAATGTTTGGTGTATCCACAATGTCCATCCGGGACAGGATTATTTTTATCATAACGTTTAAAGGACTGTATTATGTTGTTGGGCGACCAAAAACAAAACGTCTTTCTCAATTCTCAGATAAAAGATAGCAGGTCTAAACAACTCATTCAAGTGCTAAGAAATGTTCGCGACTAAGCCAATACATGTTGCTAAGAAAAGTTTTATTGGGATGGCAGGTACGCCAAGTTACGTGGGCATGTAGGCCGATAACTGTACCAAACCGTCCTTTTTTCAATTATCGTACGCAACTTTGGTGACAAGTTGTTTTTTTTAATGATTTGCGTAAAAATAACCATATGGCCTAACAACAGTTAACCAAGCTCAATAGATTTGTTATTTATAATAATTATTATATATATTATTCCTTCAAGCTTGAACACAGAGACAGCTTCAGATATGTAGCGGCCCAGATAGATAAATTTCTAAAATATAGCGTTAGCGTACCTTAATTGCCGAAGATGCGAGGGTTAAGACCAGGTTAAGACAGAAGGCAATCGAAATGTAATAGGGAACATTTTGTTATGGTTACTCGACGTTAGCAACCGAATCTGAAAACGATTAGATCATGGGTAATGACGTTCAGCAGTGGTAACTTCATACAACATAGCGAGCTGGCCATTGTAAGAAAAAACTTCAATTCCCAGCTAAGGCTATGGTTATTTCCATTAGCTGATGCCATTGGTCGCAACGACACTGTCGTTGTTTGTTGACGATGATGACGTATGAGGGCGCAGTTGGGACTGAAAACAAGAGTGGTGCTGCGTAATTTCGCTGTTCATTCTTCGTTTTTGCGTAACGCTGGATACAGACAACCGTAAGGTAAGCATTAGCTCTATATTACCGTTTTTATGATAGATTTGGATGCATTAGCAGATTATAATAGTTAGGCAAAGGCAGCTGGCAAATTGGCTAGCTTACTGCATTTAATTTTCTGGCTAGAGCTAGCTTGCTAACTCTTGTAATGGGCAAATCGCTAGCATTAGCTAGCTTGTTAGCAAAGTAGCGAGATAGTTACGCCTCTGCGGCAGCTTTGCATCATCCATCAGATAGCTAGCTAGGATGCGTATCTCCAGGTAAATTTACAGCAACAGTTCAAAACCAGATTTGAATGTTGAAATGGCATGCTTATGCGATGGCTAATTAAATATTCTGAGTTGGCAGCCAGTTTGGTAAATTGCAAGCTAAAACTACGTAACGTTACAGTAGTTGGATGGTACTACTAACACAACTTGTGTGTAGACTGCAGTTTCACATTAACAGTGTCTGCATCGAACAACCTGTATGTTTTTGCGTAGACCAGAATGAGCGTTAAATCACCCAGATTTATTCTAAGCTACTGGTTCTTCGCCTTTTGCACCGGGAAGTGTGAAATAACGTTATGGTTAGTGCTGACACATATATGCGTATACATACGCAAGTAGATGTTCGGAAGCCCACATTTAATAGAGAACGATAATTATTGTCCTGCTTTGTTTATTTTGATATTCTTGCTGTACTGTAGTGGTGTGTTATGTGTTAACAGGTGGTGGAAATATGTCAGAGAGTTCAAGTGACACCGAGTCTTCTTGCGGATGGACCATCATAAGTAATGAGGTACTGTGTCCCAACCAATAAATCCCAAACTACTTTATCCACATACAGTACAAATCTTGCTGCTCGCTGAAACATACACTGCTTTCAAATAAGCAAAAGCATTATATAACCTTCAGCTGCTGTTATGTAGCAGTTAAGGGGATGTGTGCAAATGACATGTAAATTGCTTGCGTTTTGCTTTTGCAGTCAGACATTTCTGTCTTTTTATTGGCTACATAGCTAACGAGCTGTTTGGTAACAGCACACTACTAAATAGAACTACAAGTTAGCAATTTTCTATTTAGCAGACGCTCTTATCCAGAGCGACTTACAAAGTAGTAGAGCAGTAGGAGTGAACATTCAACTCTCGCAGGGTCAATGATTAACCTTCAAGTGGCAAGAAAACAATATAGTTCATTGACAGTAAGTACTGTGTTGCATTCCCTTGCAGTTTATTACTTCAATTTAGCAAACACTCTTATTCATACCTACTAACAATGTAGAATGTACACTGCAAAACAAAAATGAACAAACAAACCCATACAATATATATTTTTGGGGGATGATATGGGACCCTGAGCAAGGATCCAAACTATAAACTTTACAGCAATTTAATGGCATATATGCTTTTTAAATAGCTGGATGTTTCTTAATGTGAGATCAAAACTGTCACTATCTGTACATCGGTTTGTCATTCACCTTTCTATAGTTGAGTTTAAGTTTGGTGTGTGATAATGTACCAGACATGACACTTTATTGGCGTAAACATGTTGCCTACATTTTATTTTGCTGTTTCTGATTTTTTTTTGTTGCCTCTTTGGTATATTGAATGCCGTTTCAGGTTCTTGAAAAATCTATGAAGGGGAATGCTTTTTCCTTGGGATGTACAGAGGTAGTTTTGACACAAGAGTAGATAATTATAATGAAATTGACGGCTTCCTACCATTTGAAATGGGATTAACTGTCAAAGACATAGTCATCAGTATTTGTGTGGCGTATGTGTGGTGATACTTGTAATTGTACATAATTGTGCTGCCTTTGCTGGGGCGTGTCTGTGAAGTTTAGGTGTGTGCAGGACTAGTATGACGAGTGAATGTTGTGGCTGGGTGAGCATTAGACATGTTCTCTCCTGGAATGCTTAATCTTGGAGGCCTGCGCACTGAGTGCAGTGTGAAAACGGCAGGTGTGTGTTGTGATTCCTAGGGCTCAGACATTGAAACCCTGGGGCCAGAGCATGGAGCGGACAGCAAGCCTCAGCGTTCTGAGAGTCTGGATGGGGAGGAGACACAGGAGGAGGAGGAGGAGGTACAGGAGGAGGTGCAACAGGAGCCATCTGTGCTTCAGGGTAGGTGTCCACGACAGCGGAATTTCTTACTGTAGACTGTTGCTTTTTGCTTTAGATTTATGTTCTTACATTGACCTCGCATTTCCACTGTAATTGCAGAAGGTGCTCTCGGAGTTTACTACATTTATGTTCAGTTAAATATAGTATAGAAGATTTCCCCTTTTTTCTTTTTTTTTCCTCCTTTAGGGAAATGTAAGGTTTGATTTATTGTAGCCCTGCTGGTGTGCAGTGTCACAGCGCATTAAGCTTTCTTGACTCAACCTACCTATCTAGCTCTATATGTACAGGCATAATAAAAGAAGAAATGAGAATGAAACTTTTTGTTAAATGAGTTCATTTTTGCATAATCATATTATGAAATAGCACGAGGTGCAATGCACATTTTATATATGACCAAGGTTATGCAACCTTTCATCTATCCTTCCCCCTTCTGGTCCCAGCAAGATCGGTTATGTGGGAGATTATTATTATTATTATTATTATTATTATTATTATTTGCATACCCATGTATCACACATTCCAGAAACATATGTAGGTGTGCCAGTATGTGTGTATGTATCTACATAAATATGCACATATCCGCACACTTACATACATACACAAATACAGTTATTTGTTCCAATAATTGACATATATCACCTGTGCCTGATGCAGCTATTCTGCATTTGTCCATCTACTTTACATTCTGAGTGCTCACAAGTCCTTTGTTACTTAGGTACCCCACGGGACAGACAGAAACATTTATTATGCATTAGGTGTTTCTGTCTAAAATGTATAAAGTCAAAGTAGTTTGGGGTCCAACTAAACTACTTTGACTTTATACATGATTATCCTATTCCTTTTGGGCGATATCTCCTTCTGTTCTATTGGCTGGGGACACGAATGCCTGTGGAAAAGACAGTGTTCCACAGCAGCATGCTCAAAAGATGATGTGTGGATCGTGAATTTGAACCGAAGTCTTTTGACCTATACGCTCAATCTATTCAATATTGGTGCAATTTTGTGTACATGGTTATTCAAAGTGAACTGGTGGGTTAAAAAGCTATTCTATGTCAATATGTTTCAGCTGAGCAACACAGTGAATCATGGATTGAGTCATCTCTTGACAATACTCTAAAAGAGGAAACGCATGAACAGCCAGAAGGTGTTTCTGAGGTAAAAATGAAATAAATGCATAAAAATTGCAAATGCTCAATATGTGACAGACTGATTCATCCTTTATGTTTTAAAGCTCTATGATCTTAAAAAAAGAATTGCTACATGAAAGTTCACCTGTGGTATGTGCACTGTGTGACTGTTTCTATCTTAGGCCGTGGTTGGGCATGTGACACTGTGTTCCTCGAGCGAGCACTCGGATATCATGACTCTAGAACCATTGATGGTGGCAGAGCCAGAGGCATCATGGGAGGAGCAACAGGACCTCTACTTGGGCACCTCCTCCAGTAGCCAGTACACATTCAGCACCTTGGAGACGACTCGTAAGTCTTGCCTACTCGTGCTACAGCACTTAAAAACACGCTCTCCCTCCCTATTGACATACATGTCACCAAAAAGCATACATGTGACCCTGAGCAAAGTGGGACCACAAGGCATTGTTTAAAATGAACAAATAAATAGATAGACAGACAGACAGACCTGTGATGGATTGGCGACCTGTCCAGGGTGTATTCCTAGCTCTCGCCCAATGCATGCCAGAATAGGCTCCAGCCCCCCTGCGACCCTGATCACGAATACGCGGTTTAAATAATGGATAGGTTGGTGGATGTATGGATGGATGGATAGATAGATAGATAGATAGATAGATAAATAAATAAATAAATGTGTTATATAAATATAAAATCAGTATGAAGTGCTTTGATAATAGTTACATTTGGAAAAAAGTTTTATCAGTGTGCATCAGGGTAGGAAAATGATCATGTGAGGAAATGGGCAGAAGAGAAGAATCGACAAAAAGAAAGCTTGTTTTTGCTTGTTTTCATTTGAAAGCAGGCTTGTTCGTGGGCCATTGGAAGCTTCCAGAAAGTCTCTGGGACTTGGGCAGTCGTCTGAAAGGGCATCTGTCTGGCAGCTGCTCGGTCTCAGGTGGTCTGTTCTGAGCTCGAGTAAACTTGATAGTGTGCTTGACTTGCTCAACCTGGCCCAAGGCTGCAGGGTCTCAGATAAGCTGCTGTCAGGACTAATTCTGTGTGCCGTTGTAAACATGTTCCACCATGTAGAAAGGCCTGGTGGTTTTGCAACCCTGCTAGCAAACATTTTGGTTTCGGACCTAACATTTGCGTTTCAGCATGTTTTTTTTGGCTTTGTGTGCTGTGGAGCCATAGAGATTTTGTTGCATACTTGGTTCATGACACCTGGAATTGTTCTGTCTGTTGAAACTTTTTGAATGTAATTATGGTTATTATTGTGTTGCTCTTTTAAAAGGCGATGGACACATTCTTGAATTTGATAGTCAGTAACTGTATACAGTGTGTGCAATGTATGATCCTTTAAAATGAATGTCATACATATGGCAGATTGGACAGAGAGGTTCACCTTGGCCAATAAAGTGTAACCTGAGGGCACAAGCCCTTGTTGTGCTTTCAAAATAAACTAACCTAACCTTTCCTCTGGCACAACACTGGTGTTGCCCATTCCTATTTTAGGCTTTGAGTCACTGCTTTTACCAGGCTATTTCCTAATAGCAAACCTGACACTAATGGCATCTTTCGCAAGTGTCTTGATGCCTTGCCCGACCGATTTCTTTATCAGCTTTTGTTATCAGTAAAGTGGAAACGTGTGTTTTGTTGTTTGCTGAATCATATTTTGGATCAAATAGAATCAAACTCTACTTTTTCTACTTTCTACTTTAATTGCATTTCTGTGGCTTGACTTTGGAGCCAGTTGCTGTACACTGCTCCAAAGCTCAGAGAGACTGTGTTGCTGGATATCAGAGCTCACTGGAGTGTGTGTGGACAGAAACAAGCCAGACGCGTGGGCTGTTAAAAATAGCATGTCTTTTATCGTAGTAACGGCTATAATGGCTCCATTTGGCACTTCATCTTGATCTGCCAGACAAAGCAACCTTGGAGCAGTCTGTTTATAAATAATCACAGTTATAACAGAATAAAGAGGCTATCTTTACAGCTGCAGCATATGTTTCTAACACTGACCTGCCCTGTGAATGGTGCATATGGACTGCATGTGCATATGCCTGTTAGTTATGACCCTGCCGTCTTGTCTTTGTTGTAGCTCATTTCCTGTTCTGTTGTGTATGTGTGTGAATACATGCACCTGTGTGTATGTTTGTGTGTGCATGTGTATGCGCGCTTGTGTGCATGTATGTGTATGTGTGTGTGTGTGTCCTTTTCCTCAGCCTCACTGCCTGTGGAGCCCTCAGGGAGAGACTCCAGCAGCAGCAGTGGGGAAGAGGAGGTGCGGGAGCCCAGCCCGGCACTGCGGAGGCGCAGGGTGAGGAAGAGCACAGCCTCCACGTCTGAGACGGAGGAGGCTAAGAGTCTTGGGCCTGGCCAAGAGGGACCGACCATGCAGCAGGAGCAGGAGGTGCAGGAGGTGCAGCGGGCACCTCCTCCTCCAGGACACGGCAGTGGAACTCTTAACAAGTGCATCCTGGTGGCCCTGGTGATCGCCATCAGCATGGGCTTCGGTCACTTCTACGGTGAGTGTCTTTGGGACATCTGGTACATCTTGAGTTATTCCCGCAGTTTATCCTCTTTTGCTTATTCATGTATATTCTAAGGGTGTCAACCTCAAGTCCAACCTTGAGTGTCTTTGTGGTTTCCTTCTGAGAGTATTTCTGTTATTTGTGTTCTGGGCCAAATAAAAGGCAGTTTGCCAATTAGCTTTTTGTATAGTTTCTATGTTCTATGTTCACCATGTGGTGCAGTGGTCATTGCCCAGCCCTGCATCACAGTATGTTCATGCGTGTATGTAGTCAGGCGCACAGAGAGGTGTTTTTATGTCAATAATTAATTTGTTCTTCCACTGACTAATTCAGATGGCTGTATCTGGCAGTAGATGCTGTGTATTTACCTGTAGGCTTGCTTTGAGGTACCAATATGGACCATGGCACGTACAGTAGCATTCCAGTCTCCTGAGGGGTTGACATTCATTTTTTTGGTCAAACAAGGTTCTTTCAGTCTCAGGAAGGACACACAAAGCATATGCGCATCACCGTTAAAAATATCGAATCAAAGGCACTGTCACATGGAAGAATAGTCCCTTCCACGAGTCAAAAAAATGTCAATTAAACCGTGATGGGGACTGGGGGTTCAGATAACTTGTTTTTCATTTTTAGCAGCTGTGACTATCAGCACAGCTTGTTTTGAGAATTGTCTGATTGTCTGCACAGCTTACATGGTTAATGTTTAGAGGTTTTGATTTTCTGCCCAGTTGATTTGTCTTTGTTCTGATCTTCCTTGCCAGGAAAATTTGAAGGTATGAAGTAATGCATGGATAGATAAGTCAGATATGACTTATCTATCAAATATAATCAAATATCCTATAATATAATTTTAATAGATTAGTTGTGACTGAAGCTTTACACATAACACAAGTTCATGTTTTGTGTAATTGCAATTGTGTGTTTTTCTAAAGTGTGTCACCACAACTGTGTGAAACTCACTTAATGATTAACAGACAAAGCCCCTCACTATGTACATTAGCTATATGAAGGATGCATTCATATCTCATAGGATGACAGTTTGGTTCTCATATTTAACATCCCAATTCTTGTTGGACTAATACTGTGCACCTAGTTATTCTGGTTGTTTTAATGGCATAGGGCTGTATAAGTCTCTACAGCTGATGGCAAATAAAAATAAACTGTGCTGACATTGAAATGTTTGAAAAATTAGCTATTTTTAATATTTCAGTCACTACCCTGTCATCCTCTCTTTTAAGTGGACTAAATTCTGTACTATTGCATGGTGGTGTTTTGCCAAGTTCTATCTGTAGCATGAAAGTGCACAGTTGTTTTTTCCAGTTTTTTTTTATTTTTTGGGACGCCCATTCATATCCATTGTCAGTACTCATTGCTACATCTTCTGTTATCGATTCAGTAGAGCGCAGACAAGCATGTGCTCTCCTCTGAAGCATGTGATGTCAGCTGCGGCTTCTTGTTACACTGCAGTCAACAAGTCACGCTTACAGATATGTGACAGTGGAAGAAACTTAACGTGCAGCTCAACAGGTCAACTGTGAGCACCCGATTGACCAGTGGGGGTCGCTGATGAGCACTGAGGGGTGGTCATCCTGGTTGACTGAAACCCTCCCATCCCTGGGCCACACTAGAGCAACTGTGCATCGCCCAGTGGGTCTGCTGACGCAATGTAGACTCAATGCCATACTGTGGGGTCCATCCATGCACTTGGAACAGTACTTTAACAGCATGAGCCACCCTGCAGCTCCTGCCTTTGAAATTTCACCAAATTGTTCAGTTTACATTAATATATATATTTTTCACTCTTAACAATTAAACCTACATGATCTTAATGAAGAGGTCTTGCATGTGGGTGAGACTGTATAATTTTTGTTGAGGGTTGAATAGAAAGAAAGTTTCCGTTTCTAATCCTCCCTGTGTGAACAGAGAATGGCTAAAAAGCATTATGAACAGCACTGCCACACTGGCAAAGTGAAAGTGCTCTCTGGTCAGCTCTCAAAACAACAGGAATGAAAACCTGCATGCTGTGCTCCCATTTTACCCTTGTGTTTGGTGCATGATGTTTATTCATGTGTTAGGCTTGAAATTGATCTTCATTCCTGATGTTGTGAGGAACTTCACAGTTGTTGTGTGCCATTTAATCCGGTTTGGCACTGAAGGCACCGCAACTATTTGAGCACAAGCACAATTTTAGCACATTTTCCTCAGTAATCTGCCTCCATTGGCCCAAAGGCATTGTTTCAGCTCCAGTGCTGATTTACTTCATCTTTGCAGGTACGGTCCAAACCCAGGAGAGGCAGAAGATGGCGGATAAAATGCGCGGGATCGAGCCGAGCGATGCGGCTGCAGACCTGCAGAAGTGTCGCAGGGAGAGAGACGTCATCGCGCAGAGCAAGGTCGGCCCCTCTGCGCTCCCCTGTCCCGTCCAAGTCAGGCTCACGGCAGCAAGCCCAAAATCAATCCTGCCGAATGACCGAGCTGTGCTCGCCACATCCCACAGACCTTCTGATTCTCCGTAACTCCTGATTAGCTAACACCAAAGATCTGTTATGCTTATCCTGTCATATTTCAGTCCTATGTGTTATCATTTCAGAATCATTTTTTATAGCACTGTTCTTTTTTCTCAATGATTTTCTCTGTTATGTGGTTATCTTACTGTGCTTCAGTCTGTTAGATACTCACATACTGTAGTATCATCAGTTGCTTTGCAGTTTGTACTGTCTTCATTGGTGAACTTTGTTACAGCTGTAACTGCCTCCCAACATTCCCTACATGCACTCTCACATCGTAAGAAGGTGGAGCTGTTTTTATTTATATTTAGATATCGGTGGTTGTGAGAAAAGCTGTTCATTTTTTAAACCAGACTTTTCACATTAAAGAAATTCAGCAGAGATTCAATAGCATGGAACCAATATTATTATAATGAAATTAATTGGTCAGAAGTTTACATCAAAACCTTCTTTGATGACTAAAACCATTGTAGTTATTTTTTTTGATCTTTGATCTTAATGTGCTCACCTCAGCTACGCTGTTTCTGCACATCTAGGAAGTGGTTCAGCACCTGAGAGAAGACCTAGAGGAAAAGCAGGCCATGGTGCTCTCCCTCACTCAGATTATGGATAAGATAACTAAAGAGAACCATCAGCTCAGGTTGAAACAGTCTCAGCAACAGGTAACTCCCATCCACATTTTGAAGAGTGAAATACTCACCAGTACAGTCCAGAGAACAGAAACATGTATATAGTTACTACCCTGATGCTGCGACAGAATTCACCATCCGTGTTCTTGTTTGGCTCATATTGTCATGTCGCAACAAAAGCTTGTGCCATTTTCGTCATAATACTTTGAATCTATGGTAAGTACTGTGTAAATATGAAGATTAACAAATTAGAGCCGTTTCCATTCCGCATACACTTTGACGAGTAGCTTTTATTTTCCTTTGAAACCAGGCCCAGAAAAAAGAGCTCACTGAGAGACTAAAGCAGAGCGCGCAGGAGAAGAATGATATGGAGTTCCATCACAGACACTTGGCCACAGAGAACCAGCAGCTGATGAGCTCACTGGAGCACGAGGAGCAGTCACTGTCCGCCCTGCAGGAGGAGCTGCTGGGCCTCCGCACCCAGATCCGGGACCTGGAGGAGAGGGGCGCGGGGGCTGATTCCGTCTTGTCGGAGAACCAGAAGCTGAAGGAGCACCTGGAGGAGGAGAAGCAGCGCATCCGGCTGTTCCTCAGCCAGAAGGAGGCGCTGGTGGCAGAAGCGCAGACGTTGCGGCAGGAGCTGGACCGGGAGCGGAAGGCAACAGACCAACTGAAGGAGGAGCTGGAGCAGCTGAGCGGCCAGAGCACGGCGGAGTCTGACCCGGAGACAGAGGAGCTGCGGGCCAGGCTGGCCGAGCTGGAGAAAAAGCTGAGCTTTGAGCAGCAGCGCTCTGACCTGTGGGAGAGGCTGTACGTGGAGACCAAGGAGGACCGGGCAAAGGGAGACCAGCAGCCCAGAGCCAAGAAGCCCCGGGATGGCATCATCGGAAAGGTAAAGGACACCTTCGATGCCGTCAAGAACTCCACCAAGGAGTTTGTTCACCACCACAAGGAGCAGATCAAGAAGGCCAAGGAGGCTGTGAAGGAGAACCTCAGGAAGTTCTCAGACTCTGTGAAGTCCACCTTCCGCCACTTTAAGAATTCTGCCTCGCGTGTGTTTGAAAAGGCCCGTAAGCCTCAAGACAGGAAATTCCACGAGAGGAAAGCAGGACTCCACGGGCGCCAGCAGGACCCTTCAAGGGAGCACAAGCAGGAGAAGGACTCTGGCAGTTCTTCTTGGCAGGCTCGGCCCCACAAACCCCTGCATCAGCACCCACGCAAATCTACGGCTGATACCTTTCAGGCTGACCGTAACACCAGAAAGCCAGGGCCTACAGCCCAGAAGGACTCTGACTCAGCTCGTCACGGGAGGAGGCCTAAGGGGTGCTCTGGCGTATTTGACTGCGCCTATCAGGAATCCATGAGCCTGTTTAACAAGGCCCTGGAGCCCATCCGAGCAGACGAGTTCAACCAGCTGATCCACAGCTACCTCCAGCAGGAGGTAGACCACTTCCACCACTGGGGGGAGCTGGAGAGCTTCATCAACAGCTTCTTCCACAATGGTGTCTTCATCCATGATCAGATGCTGTTCACAGACTTTGTCAGTGGTGTGGAGGACTACCTGGAAGACATGGATGAATATCAGCGCTACAACGATGATGTATTTGAAGATCTTGATGATTATGTCTACAAGCACTTCTTTGGAGATAGCTATTCAAAACAGTTTGGGCCTAGGTGAGTTTTTCCCTCATCGGCAACCGGTCTTTCGGTAAGCGTTAACCATCCTGGATGCCGTGATTTACAACTTGTGCATGAGATAAATCTTTCCTTGGAACGAATGCTGTTGAAAGCATGGTGTGTACCACGTTTTGTGGTAGCTAACAGTAGAGATGGACAAAAGTATATCTACAGTAGGGATGGGCTGTTAGTTTGCTTGCTGGTAAATGTAATACCGTGTTTTCTCTATGATTCTAGGGAACAGCACTAAGTGTGTCAGTTGGCTGCACCTGCACACTGGGCCAGGTTATGTTCACATGTGCCTAGAAGTGGTGAATGGAGCATCTTAAAATTCTGTGGGATATATGAGCAACCATTTGTGGTTTTAAGTCAATTGAAATGAGACCAGAGAAGGCAACACAAAAATAATTTATTTTTTAACTATTCAGACTTAGTCTGGGCCCAGTCTGCGGACCTAGAAGTCCTCCCCTAAAACTTTTTGCCCAAGACTCTTTGGGTTTGAGCCCGCCTCCAGTTTTGGGGCAGGCATTGAACAGGCACTGTGTCAATTTGTTTTTAATATCAGAAAAACAAAATAAGCAAGGAATTAGCATCACAAAAAATAGGCTACATTGATAGGGTTAGATAACACCTATGAAAATGATTCCCATTTTACTTTTTTCTGCATGGAGATTGTCCATCACACCTCACACAGACTTAATGAGCCAATGTGCTCATGAACAGAACGAGGTGAGAATTCACAGCCTTGGCTTCAACTGCAGGATGTGAAGATCGCTGCGGATTTCAATTTTTTTCTCATTTTTTTTTGTTTTGCATGCAAACAAGACGTTTCAGCACAGATTATGAAGACGTGGAAGAGGCTTAGGCTATAAGCGTTTGCACAATGCATAGATGCTGTTTCTTTTTTCTTTTTTTTTGTTGTTGCAAATTTACAGTAGACCCATTGCAAAGCCAACCACAAAAAGGAAGCAGGACAGGCCGTCCCGGCACCACTGGCAGCAGCACCGGGCTCATCCTCGCCCCCAAAAAGAGAGGAAGTGGAGCAAGCCGGGACGTTCTACTGGCAGACATATGGCAGATGTCAAAATCGAGCTTGGCCCCTTGCCTTTTGATCCGAAATATTAACAGTATCCTAGTCAAACCATTTGTTTTGATGATTGCTTAATCTGAAGTGGAATTTTTTTTTTTGCTGTAGTTCATCTGATGGATTTGACAGAAAAATTCTTAAAATTATTATTATTTTTTTTACTTTGCACAGTGTTTACTTTTAAAGTTAAGTTTTTAAAAAATTCAACTCACGGCTGGCTAAATGGTTTGTTGCATTCTTGTGTGGTGCTGCAAATCATTTCTGTCCTGGATCGGCAGCTGTGATGTTGCTCTGTCTTTAACTTCATGAGTCATGTGGCCACAAACACACTGAAATATGTTGCAGTATTGTTTCCTGTAAATTTTTGCCATTGCAATAAGTCTGTTCTGTTTCTTGGGGAGTGGTTGTGAATTGCATTGTACCAAAAGCTTTATTGCAGATATTGCTAAGGTTAGTTATCTTTAGATCTTCTTTTCTCCAGGGTTTTGTCAATAGTGTAATTCACTGTCATCTCTTGTCAAATTTGAAGGTTATACAAGAGTTGTAGTATAACTGAACATCTCCTTTATACCATATAAATTAATCTGGATATTAGCAATTCCCAAACACTGGTACGGTGTTGATATTTGGCATAACAATAAGTGCAGTATAACTACACAACAGATTTAATCCTATATCTGAAAAGCAATTATATTACGTGGCACATTACCACAGATTTCTGGCAAAGGACCAAAATACTTGTCTAATTTAATTATTTTCTGGGAGATTTGATGTGCTGAGTTGATTTTCTCTTAGATTAAAATTGTGATTTATTAACCTATATTTTCCCTATAATAAATAAGTCACTTATTTCGAATTCCTGCATGTACAGTACTTGGACCATCATAGTCCATCCAAATGCATTGTGTGGATTTGTCTTTTTGCTGCTATTTTTGGAAATTAAACGTGTGCATTTGCAATATAGAAAAAGATAATTTGCTAAAAAGCCCAATAACATTCCAGTGAATTGTAGTTTCTTTTTCTTGTGCTGATGAAACATTTTTGTTTTCCTTACAGTTATGATGATAAAGGTCAGTTCACAGTAGCTGTCTAGTAATAAAAAGGAAAAAAGTTTGGCTTTGTTGTTCTTTTCCTTGAAATTGAGCATAAATGGAAAATTACTGGAGAACAGGCAATGTAGTCTTGGTGGTGTTCCAGTCTTATGAGCAATTCAGAACAACGTTAGCAACATATACCTGGAATCTTCAGGAAACAGATGTTCCGCTGACACATTTCACTGGACAATTTAGGAACATAATCCATAAATGTCCAACATGCCAACCTGTGAAGAACTAGAGGTGGGTGGCAGGCAGAATGGCTGGTGATTATGAGTTATTGTTAAGGCATATATGGAGACCATGAATTTGTGAGTGAGTGCTGACTATCATCCAGAACAATCCCTGATTCTTGTACCAAATGTAAAGTAAGAAATTATTTGTAAAATATTTTTGCTGGTCATACTAATTCAGGATGATAACTAAGGCCAGAGAACAGTATTTCACACTCGCACAGGCATTCATAAATGTGGCAAAACGGCAATGTTGTGGAAAGTGCCTTCGGACTTCAAGTTGTACAGTCCAAACCCAACAGATCAACGAGAGTTGGGTGAGATGGACTCAGGCGTCCTAGTGAATTACAATAATGTCACACTGCAATAAACTGTATTCTCTTTTTACAGCACTAGATGGCATTGTATAAATGCATTACTTGCCCAAGTCATTTTAATGGGTGATTTCGCCTGCCATTTAAACTTTGTTCTTGGGAATATTGTCAGTTCAAAAAATCGACACCCTTTTTAAATTAATGACTTTGATTTTATAATTTACCCTGTATCGTCGCAGGATTTTTTTTCTTGCAGAATGTATTAAAAGAACAACGGCATCTTCCACATTCCCTTTGCTATGTAGCTATTTATACATAATAATTGTACTTTATAATTGAATAAAGTTGTGAGTTGAGTGCGCATCGGATTCCCACAAATCTACATGGATAATTGCAAGCGCAAGTGATCATATGTCTCAAAGAACTATATTCACTAATCGAACATAAGAATGTGGCTTTATGTTTGCCTTCGTCTTCCAAATGCGAATAAACACCTGTAACTGTAACAGCTGGAGGACCACGCAGCACGCAGCTAGGGCGGTGCTTCAGTTTCCTGAACTCCTACGGAGGTCTCTACATCCTGGGTTAGTATACTGAAGGAGGGGCTCTCCAGTAAAACGGGAAGTAATTTTTTATTGGCGAAAAATATACAATAATTATACACGACATTAAAACTCCGACTTCAAAGGCACAGTCAGTTGAACTGTGACTGCGCGGCGAAACAAAGTAGCAAGTAAGCTCATTATTTTACTTCGCCTTTTCTACGCAAACCTATTGCGCAGTGACGTATTGGGGAACAACCTTACAAGACCGGTAAGTTGGATTTTGGACAATACTTGCATGTATTTAGTTTTTTGGTTATTTTTGGGAATAATTAACTTTATTGTTTTCCGGATTACGCTATTTGAATTTGTGAATTTGGTAAACTACCCTTAATTTCAACTGCAAAGTGAAATCAATTATGTCTTGCTTAGTTAATGCGACTGATGTCTCAGTTTACGTGTTAACATTATTGTTATTTTTTCTTCTTCTACATATCTCGCTTGTCGAGATTATTATATGTGATGCCTAATTTAGTTCATGAAATACCACCAACAGGATCAATAACGTTAATCTCATCACGATTTGCGGTAGCTACTGCTATCGGCTACAAGTGCAACATATGGTATGCGTCATTATGAAGTGTGGGATCTTGACGCTACGAGGAAGCTGTCATTTTTGTTAACATTACCACTCTGAACGTTGTTATTCACTTTAGCGTTGCATAAAATATAAAGTTTGTAAGTTACACGATGAAGGTGTTTGTTCTTTATGGCATCCACCTGGTCCTACAACCAACCACGTGGATCCTCCAGCATAGGTGGAAAATCTAGGTTCAGTAAGCATAAATCCTCCCCAGTATTTTGTTCCAGTCGCCTAGATATGCTTAGTAGTTCAATGTATAGGTACTGTGCATTAACCGGACTTTTAATGATACTGGGGACATGTTAATATTGATGGAGAATCCCTTTAATGTGGTTACTTTCTCAGGATTCCTCACAACCTCCTGAACCATCCAATACTGATATATGCAATACTGATTTGATGCCAAATAAATAAATACATTTTAAAAAATGCAGAGAGCGAGCACAATTTCTGCTTGGGTTTAAGCATCAAGCATTAGCTAGCTGAGAATAGTGATTTCTGATTGTTGTGTCGATGAGACTCCAGTTAAATTATTTTTGCAAGTACTGCCAGTATGAAATCTCGAAGACCTTCCTCAGACCAGTGTGTGTTTAAAATGAGGAAGAGGCAGTCAAAAGCTTTTATCAGATTTGCAGGTTTCCTTTACTTGTAGCATAGGGCAGTGTCTCTGAACCCTGGTCCTGGGGACCGACTATGCATGGTCATTTTTGTACCAACAATAGTAACAAGCTCTGTTTTATAATTTTTGTTTTATAAGCTGCCAGTTGATTTTAGATTAGACACAAATTGTTCTTTATTTGACTTTTTACATCTGGGCAAATTGCCCTCTTAAAGTCACATTATGTCAGAAATAGCTATGTGTGCCCTGAAAAATAAATGCCCCATATTCACATCCCAGGATTTCAATCGGTCAGACCAACTTATGCTTTTGTTTACTGTGCTGTACGTAATATATGGCAAATAATTCCTCCTGGATGAGCTTCCGTTTTTCATTGATTCAATTACAAAATGTCAGGTGAAATCATTTGGGTCCCATTTGCTCAGAATATGGAAACCTGAAACCATATGTGTAAAATGAATGTTTCTTGACAACAAATGACAATGAGCCTAACCACCATTGTGTTAAAATAAGCTAAACCACACAATTGTGGTATAACACTTTTTCAATGACCTTAACTGAGCAAGAGCATACGCAGTGGGTCCTGAGGACCAGGGCTGAGAAACACTGACATAGGCCATATTAAGATGAGTGATCTGACCTCATGTGAACTGCTTTCAGTCACTCTTTTTCTTGTGTGTTCTTGAATCATTTAAATTGACCAGATAAGATGATATAAATAATAGATAAAAATGAAGTTATATAAAACTATCCAGACTCCTAGATAATGTAGTAAGAATGCTCCATGAAATTGTCCATAATGTAGGCTGCAGTATAATCTTAGGTTGCATGCAGTATACACAAGTATCAGTTAAACCAACCCAATTAGCTATGATTTTGCTGCTTTAATGGGTTATACACTTTCTTAACACAATTATCAAACATTAAAAACTATGATTAATAACTTTTTTTAACTTCCATGACCCAGCTATACTCTATGTTCCACAAAATCTCCTTCCTTGAACTTCAGTTGGTGTTTTGGGAGACATGGATATTTTACAACTTTGCTTTGTATAATATCTGTGATCACATGAGAAACAGCTGATGGGTATTAGATGATGAGAGCATGCTGAGCTTATTGGCACAAATCCTGCTTTTTCACAGATGTCAGTTTTGCTGTTTGCATTTCCTTCACAGGGCCCACTGTACATCAGTACAATATCTACCCAGATTTTTAGACGTGTGTTATGGTTCTTTTACCAAAGCAAATTTGACATTGAATTCAGGACATTGTTCGCTCTAGATATTAAATTCTTATACTGACTTCAACCATAATTTCAGTATTCATTATTTACACTTTTAAGTGTTTCCATTTGCTACTACATGTATCATAGCTGGTGTACAGTTGTTATCTGACATTAACATTTTTGGTAGTGTGTCATGAAAATATGGTACACTGAACTTTGCATTTTTAAGACTACTAGAAATTTTCAAACTATTAAAATAATCAGTTGCAGAACTTCCAATCTCATAAAGTATGCAATTGTCTACCAATATAAGGACATACATTTCCCTGTATTTCTCAGAACTGTTTGCTTAAATATTTTTTAGCATAAATTGAACATGATTCGTAGTGTTTCCCGTCCAAATTGTTAAAAAATACTTCACTGACCTGATTTCAGCTTAGAAAATACTGATGCATTACTTAGCATGTCTTGATGCTTCATAAAGAGTAAGTGGGCAGTGTATGGTCATACTGTTTCCTATGTTCATCTGAGGTTAACAGAAACTAGCATCCCAAATGAATATATCTCTTGTGTAGGTAGTAATATTTACAGCTGGACGTTTTGATTCTGACTAGTTTAACAGTTTCAAGATTGTACAGGTACTGTTTTTTCTGCACTTTTGCACTGTTAGTGTTGCCTTAAATAATCAAATATGGTAATGAACAGATTATTGAATTATTGAATTAATCAGATAATCTTGGTGTTTTGAAGCCACATTGCAGCTAGTTGAAAAAAAGTTGAAAAACCATAATTAAATAGAATCGATATTTGAGTAATCCATAAATGTGTGTATATATATATATGTGTGTGTGTGTGTGTGTGTGTGTGTGTGCGTGGTGCCTGAGCAGCCCCACCCTTCCACTGAGCAGTGTGGCTTGTTTAAGTTCCTGCCATTTCCATATCCGCCTTCTCCTTAGCAGAGCTCTCCTTTTGTGTTGGATCGCTGCCTAGGGTGGGTACTTCAGTTCCGCCTTTGTAAGAATGTGTGACAAGAGGCCGTGTTCTCCAGGCTTCCCTGCCGCTTTGCCTACTGCAGCTTTGCCTAGCTTAAAATGCCCGCTGCTGGGACACAAACGGCTTTGGTTTTGGGATGGTGTCTTTATGGTGATTTATTAGACTGGTAATTAAATGGCAAAGTACAGATTTTGAGGAAAAGAAGAGAAATTAGAGTTTACTTGTTATTAGAAGTGCATCTTACTCTTCTGATTTGGCCCTGGTTAAAATCCTTCACTGAAGGTGATAGTGGATTAGGCATTATCTTGAGTTGGGGAACCCTCTTCCTCCAGATTCTGTCTTGCAGTCTATTGTCTCTGAGAACTGTACAAAGATATTGAAATTGCTGTTGCGATGAGTGCATCAAGTAAAAACATTTAGATACTATAGAAATATAACCATACATGGACTAATTTGCAGAGACGTGGATTTAATCTTGGCAAAAGATATGCTGGTGGATCCCATTGGAAACAAAGACCCTGAATTAGATGTCAACCTCAATTTACCAAATACAGCTATTTTCATTAAATTATTTAAAATAATATTTCTTGGTTAAAACAGAGGGAACAAAACTGGGGGGAGAAGGAGGGGGACTTGTTCTTTGGAAAAATGAGGAAAGAGGTGAGGTGATTCTCTTCTTTTGAAACAGCTATGCGGGATTGAATCATTTTCAAATGAAAGATTAGCAGGCCTTGAGAGGGTAAAATGCCAACACCCCTCCTAGCTCTCATCTTGTGGGCAGTTATGAGAGCTGGTAATCAGATTTCGTGCAGAGCTCTGGGCCGTATGAGCTTTCTGGGAGGAGTAGAAATTCCTGTGGCTGATCCAGTGCCATTTAGTGTCTGTTTTAGGAGGTCCTCAATGTTTCCTTGCCCTTTTCAGGCTCCATGCTGAATATGTTTTTTTGTTCAGTTTTTAGGGGTTACTTTAACAGCTAACCTTCCATAAACGTCTGATGTTGTTTTGCTGTGTCTGTAGAAAACCGACATCACAGATGTGGCTAAGATTAGCTATTGATATAATCTCTGAAACCCAATTTTGGTTTTATTTGAAGCTGAAGAACGGGTAATTTTATTGGTAAACAGTGTGATACATTATCTGTTGTGTCTATCTTTAAGTGATGCAGCAGAAATTCTGTTTCTGAAGACACTGATGCTTCACTGATAATAATAATCTGACAAAAGGCAAATAACATATCTAGTTGTTGCTTGTTCCTGACTTGCAACACAAATGGGCGGAATATTATTGCAAAACTTTGAGAAAGGGAAGATGACTGCTTACTTACACTGAACTTACAGTTCATGTTCATGCAGAGCTAGGTAATAAGTTCTTTTTTTTTGTTTGCTTCTTGGATAATCAAGCGTTACTAGAGTGCCTGCACACAAGGCACTATAGATAGACACTGCTCGCAGCCTGTTCCGGGTCTCAGTAGTCAGAGTGAATTTCCATAAGTTTTGAGTAAGCGTACAGCTTCCAAGCCAAAGTGCTGGTGCATTTTGTGTATTCTCTGTGGTGGCTTGAGCTCCTCACATTGTGAAGCTTAGTGTGATTTTGTGGTCTACAGAAACGTTTTTTCCCCCATTTTTTTTTTTTTTGGGTTAGCGTAGTAGGTAGGGAACTGGGATTGCAACTCCAAGGCTGTTGGTTTGATTTCCTGGTGCGACACTTCTGTTGTTCCCTTGAGCAAGGTTCTTAACCTGAATTGCTTCGGTGAGTTTCCAGCTTTACAAATTGAATGTGTGTTAAAGAATGAGAGTGTGACGTTGCAACTGATAAAGGACATCTGCTAAAATGGCAAAAATATATGTAAATTAATTCCATCTATTTCAGCTCAGAATTTGCTTCTCAGCCAACACAATAGATTGTTTTTATTAAAGCCATGTATAGACCGGAAAGCCTCAAGTAATCATAATATATTCCTTGGGCAGTATTGGAGAGAGAGATTAAACAGAGTTCTGTCTCCCCCAGAACTTTTCCACTCTTGTGGTGTTGTTTCATAATTTCCCCCCTCTAACATGCAGTGCTATTGAATGAGCCCCTCCCCGGACAGTCCTGTAGTGGTTCCGCGGTGTGAGCACCGTGTGACTGAGGCCAGCGGCCTGCCGTTGTGTTCCCAGCAGCGTGGGTTTGTCTTTGAATGTGTACGTCTAAGTAAACACTATGTGGTTCTTCTGCAGCCCTGTCTGCACGGCATTGGTTAATGTTGGCCAGCTATTGGCCCGTGTGATCAGAGCAGGCCACGTTTCCTTTCTGGGGCAGGAGATAACAGCTGGCTTCAGACTTGACTGCATAGAAAAACACAGGAGCACTTTTGGGGACTTCTCCACGAAGCACTTTAATATTCCGAGCCCCTCACAGCAAACCAGCTGTCCTTTCTTCAAGAGTTTTAGCGGTGAAAACAAACAGGAGATGCCTTTTTAGCCCCAGGCTTGCTGTCTAGGCCTCCCATTTGGCTGCAGATCTTGCTTTGACAATGTAACAAGCCAGAAGTGCACAAGATAAGGTTCTGCAGAATCCATTCTGCTTTCACATCAGTTCTCACTGTTAATCATGGGATAAGACCGAAGCCCCCCACCCCCCACCCTCCACACTTAGCCTGTTCAAAGAAACAGCAGAAAGGAGCATTTCACTGGACTTCTGTCTAGTTGTTATTGTGTGTTCATGTTCATTCAGTAGCACTGGTGTGGAAAATACCCTGTATCCAGACATAGGCTTATGAGGTCACGTCTTAAATGTGTATATTAACCCTTTGAACAGTAGTTTAAAAAAAAAAAAAGATTTTTTAGTAGATTTTTTCAAAATTATAAGTTAGTGCTTTAGAACTCAATTACTAGTAGTGATTGTTGCATCATCTTTAGAATGTGCAGTTAACTTTGTAATCACGCATTTATTGTCTTACAAGGGTTACCACCTGCCTTACAATGTCCCAACAGCTTGGGTGAAAGGGGTGAGTGTGAAATCTGTTGAGTGTGATGTGTGATGTTCCAGTGTGCAAACAGGAAGGCCTTACGCCTCTCTCTGTGGAAGGCCAATAGTCCTGTAAAGGGCTGGGGTGTAGGTGCTGCTGTTTATCACAAAACTTGGTTCTCCTCCAGAAATTAATCTCCTTATGCTCTGGACTTAAGTGCTGATGAGAGTGAAGGAATGTGGCACATGGTGCAGTCATATGATGGTCTCCATGCTTCGCTGTGGGAATCCAAGCCAGTTTCCCTGAATGCCATTTGATAAATATCCATGTTTTATTTGTTTGGCTAAACTCAGCTCTCCCTACTGACACCATGTACACACACATACACACATATGCACAGTACAGCCCTCAGAGTTCACTTACACTGCATTGCATCATTAATTTGCTTGGAAGCCAGATATGCTAGTGCAGGGGGATTCACTCTTGAGGCATACATTGTCAGTTCTTGAAGTTGGAGATTTAATAGAGCAATATAGTTTAAGTAACATGCCAAAGATAACAAGAACAGTGACAGTAACAACAGTAACATAAAATGTTCTCTGCCAGTGTTGACTGTGCTTTCATTCGTAACATTTAAAGGTGTGCCATATTTACGCACCCACCCATCACACACTTGTGAAAGAATTATTAGATATTTTTTCTGTCTAAAATAATTCTTAATTTGCAAGAGCTAATTCCAGATTATAAAATGGAAAGCCTTGCTTGGTGATAACAGGAAGTGTCTGCCAATGGGGTCAGGTCTAATCAGCTAAGTTCGTTAGTAGTGGTAAGTTAAAATAGGGTTGGGGTTTGAGTGTGTCCCTCCCCCACTTTTCTCATGATGATGACAACTTCAGGCCTTTAAGATACTGTCAGAATGAACAGAATTTTTTTGCACTTCCTGTGGCAAAGTATTACCACACAGAAAGGGATATTATGACCATGATTTACTAGCTGTAGGGGCATCTACACAATCACCACCCCCTCTCTTTCAGACACGCACACATTCTTAGATCTTTCTGCTCAGATGAGAGCTCAAGATTCTACACGCAAATGACTGTGGCCTTTCTGAATTAGCTGGAAGTTCCGCAATGAATAATTGTGTTCGGTGGGCTGTCTTGCTGCAGGAAAAATCTTACCTGATGGGGAAATCTTACTCATTGCTGTAACTGAAAATATTGAGCTGGCTGTTATGGATTCTTACCAGTTGCTCTGGTGCAGTAATTGTAAAAGATAATATGAAACACACATTTCTGTTCTTTGCCTTCTCACATGTCCAGTACCCTATCCCTTTATTAGTGTGGCTGTGATCAGTGTGAGACACTTGAAGCTATGTTACGTTCATGCGATGTACCGAGATGCTCTTTACCCATTTCTCCATAGGTGGTCATTTATGGATGTGGTATTGTTTGTTTGGCTTGCAGGTCTGAAATAGTCGCTCACTATGTCTGATGGGGACTATGATTACCTCATCAAGTTCCTTGCCCTTGGTGACTCTGGAGTGGGAAAGACCAGTTTTCTCTACCAGTATACAGATGGCAAGTTCAACTCCAAGTTCATCACGACAGTGGGCATAGACTTCAGAGAAAAAAGACTGGTGAGTTGATCCAAGGGGAGGGTTCTTGTTTCATACAATGTTTTTGGTCAAATCAAACCTACTTCCCATGCGGGTCAGGACAGCAGAATTGTTGGCATAAATCTTCAGATGCAGACTTGAGACCCAACTCTTCAGTCTGTGACCTGGTTCCCCTCTCACCTCACCCCATACACTCCTAAAATTGGTACCGCTTCAGATTTTGGTGTTTGTATGGTTTTATGTTTTACTTCTTTGGGTTAGTTACAGATGTAGTTTATATGTATTTGTATTTTGGTTCTTGATTAGCATAGTTAGTGATGCTGTTTCATCTGTAGTTGCTGGTCTGGTACTGTTCCTTATATTAATGAAGTGAATGCACTAATGTTTCTCCTACATTGTGAGTCACTGTGTGCTAAATGAATTTAATGTAATATAAAATCAGTGAAATGCTCATTTTTTGATGTCAAAAGCCCAACATAATGTTAAATGTACTTGAAGAGCTTGGAAAACATGACCCACATATAGATACCTGTTTTCTGTAAGGCTTTTTCTGTAGAAGGGAAACTTGTTATTATTTAAATCTTAGTACTTATTCAAGACCACAGTGTTGAGCAAGAGCAGAAAAGTGCCAGTTTTGTGTTAGCCCAGTTAGTGTTTTATGTTTTTCTCAACCTCCTATAATCCTGTTGTTTATGCCAGCACTCGGTTAATTCAGTGTATTCTCCTGCTGTTTACCATAATGTCCATTCAATGTGCAGAGGTCAGAAAGGAAATAGCAGGAGTTAAAATCACCTCCCATTCCATTCCATTATACTGATAAGAATCTTAGTGTGTGGGGCTAAATATGGAAACTAGTTTAAAGGGAAAAAGCAGTCAAACAGAGGTGAATACACATCATTGTTTATTTAATACCAGGTAACTATGCTTTAAAATACTCAAATCTGGGAAAGGGAGTTTCAATTTCTCTGTTGTGTTTTAATATTTATATCAGGATTAGGCTAAGTTCCACTTTGATTTTGTCAGTTAAGGAAATATATTGAAATTCATTCAGCTGAAATTTCACCATTGACCACTATATGCAAGCACTTCCTTATTTATTCATGCAATTAATGCAAGTATTGAACTTAAGGATGTGTTATTTCTACAGCACCCGGTATGGTGTGGGTTTCATCACTGAGCTCCCAATAGTCAGGGTACCCTGTAGCAAAGTGTTGCTGGAAAAGCTCAGATATGCTCTGCAGCCCTGGCTGCACAGGTGAAATATTAACAAACATCTCCGCGCTCCCGGTGAAAGGAGTCTGTGGAATCAGTGGGACTCCTTGTGCTGCGAAACATGACTAATACGTTGTTGAGTTTAGATCACTCCCAAAAAATAAACACTGAACTCAACATGCCTAAATGTAGGCGTTGTTTATGTATGTTTGGTCACCCGTGCCATCGTGGCGAATGATGATGGAATCATTGCAGTCCAACCTTTGCCTAAAGTTGACTCTGGGTTCATAGGAATGGACAAATCTACCAGTCTAGAGACCCTTCCACATAAGGTCATCTCAGTCAACCCACCAGCTGTCTGGTGTTTTTTTCTGCTTTGCTTTTTTCAGTGATTATGTCTTTAAGTTTGTCCCGCCCATGCTTTGCAGGTTTACAAATCCAATGGGCCGGACGGAACCTCAGGCAGGGGACAGAGGATTCACCTTCAGCTGTGGGACACCGCGGGACAAGAGAGGTGAGGAACACAGGAAACTAAATTAGTCAACATTCATCCTTCTAATACTGGTCAGTCTGGATTTTTTGTGTGTTGTTATTAACTGAAAATCTTAATAGTATTTGTACCCTTTCAACATCATTTTTGGTGCCTAAGCTGGATATTTTGTTTCTGTGGTGTCAGGTTTCGGAGTTTGACGACAGCTTTCTTCCGAGACGCCATGGGTTTCCTCCTCCTGTTTGATCTTACGAATGAACAGAGCTTCCTCAACGTCCGAAACTGGATGAGTGAGTCCCCATTTATTTGGATTATTTGCCCCCTGTCCAGCTGCTGTCTAATGATTTCATGCCCAAGTAACTAAAAGGAAATCTCTGCTGGAGACTATAATGTTAGATCCCCAAATATTCAGCAGTTTTGATTTTTGAATCCTTTTCACTCCTCCTCATCTCCTGCAGGCCAGTTACAGATGCATGCCTATTGTGAGAATCCAGACATAGTGCTCTGTGGGAACAAGTGTGACCTGGATGATCAGAGGGCAGTGAAGGAGGAGGAAGCCAAAGATCTGGCGGAGAAGTACGGGTATGTATGGAGCTCCACATTTCTGCCTCCGTCCACAGATCCTGGATCAGTTTACACACCCTTTAATCCTAGCCTGAACCACCCTTCCGTGCTGATCTGAGTTCGCTGCTTAGAGGCGGATTCTGGCCCATACTTGGCAAAGGGGCAGGAGGTGTGTTTGCTCAGGGACGAGGCAGGCAAACTTCACTTCTGTAAAGTGTGCTCACCTGTCACCTCTAGAAAAGCAAATATTTTCCAATCCATGTAGTGTGTCCTGTTGTTGAGCATTAGTCACTGACTACTGGAAATGTTAAAGGGTTAGAATAGTTCGGTTAATGCTTGGGACAAAGACATTTTTTCCTTGATTTGGCTCTACTCCACAATTTTAAATTTGTAATCAAACATTTCACCTGTGGTTAAAGTGCACATTGTCAGATTTTATTTCAGGGTATTTTTTGTACAGTTTGGTTTCACCATTGAGAAATTGCAGCACTTTTTGAACATAGTTCTGTCATTTCAGGGCATCATAATGTTGGGGACATATTAATGTTATGTAAATGAAAGTAGTAATGTTTAGTACTTTGTTGCATATCCCTTTCATGCAATAATTGCTTGAAGTCTGTGACCCATAGACATCACCAAGTGCTGAGTGTCTTCTCTGGTGATGTTCTACCGGGCCTGTACTACAGCCATCTTGTTTACTTTATGCCCCTGCTTGTTTTTTGGGGGCTAATTGAGTGAAGTTTTGTCTTCATTATAAGAACCACATGTTCATTTGGATTCAGTTCAGGTGAATGACTTGGCCAGTCAAGAATTTTACAGTTTTTGTCATTGAAAAACTTCTGCAGTCGGATAAAGTGCCATCCAATGAGTTTGGAGGCATTTGTTTGAACTTGAGCAGATATCTGTATCTTCTGGGATGGCTCTTGATACTGAAATGTTTTTAAAGCTGCTTTTATGCTGAAAATGATACTTGTATTGAGTGGCCCTGTCTTGGAGTTAGTCATCTTTCAGATCTGACTACATTTTCATAAACTTGAAGACAAAGCTAAGGTCCCACCTGTCAATGGCCTGCAGTGTAGATACTGGAACTTAAAACTAAAACAAATTAAATATTTGGTAAATTAAGTGCATCTGAATCTGTGGGTCTGGTACAAATGTGACTACTCATTTGTGTGAATATTGTGGCATATTTACAAACCTAAATACATGAAGATTTTGGTGTAGGTGCATATTATCCTCAATTCAGAAGTAAAAGTCAAAAGAACAGTATCACTTGAATGAATTAACCTAATAGAAATTCTGGAAGATACTTTGCTTAAAGTGATTAGCATTAGCAGCACATGAAATTTGATTTTCATCTGGTATTTTCTGAATCCCTCTTTTCAGAGAATTATTTTTTTTATTCCCGAGGGAAATGTATCCTGAAAAAACTAAAGCGTCTTCTTTTTACAGAAAGTGTCTTATTGTCTTAGCAGTGCATTTGAAAGGGTAAACCTACAATATCTGAAGGTGTTGGGCATAGTTTATGGAAATAGTGCCCAATAGACGGGTGCATGCTATAATTTGCTCTAAAGTGCTGTAACACTGAAACATTCTTTAGCAAACGAGTAATCACCTAAACTTGACCATCACAGAAGACAAAGGTCACTCACTATTGCAAGTGGAAATAAAAAGTTAATTATGTAATCGGGTCATTTTAAATCTTGTGACAGAATCCCATACTTTGAGACGAGTGCAGCGGATGGGCTCAACGTGAGCCAGGCTGTGGAGGTCCTGCTGGACCTCATCATGAAGAGGATGGAACGTTGCGTGGACAAGTCCTGGATGCCAGACAGCGCACTGCGGTCCAATGGGCACAGTGCCAACGAGAGAATCACTGAGCAGGAGAGCCCAGAGAAGGGCAAGTGCAGCTGTTAATGAGGAAGCCATCGGACTGTTTCTTTACAACAAGTTCCACCTGTTGCCTCACCTTTAAAATCTTGGACAAACTGTTTACCGAATGTGGTACTGCATGATTAATCTCCAGCCAGAGCAGGTTTTTTTGTTTTTGCAGAGAACATATTTTCACCTTTACACTGCTGCCTGACAACTGACTGCTACCACAGTTTATATTAATGCAGCAGGAAGAAACTTTTTGTAGAATCACAAGGGTGAACTGTAATTGGTTACTTTTAGTAATTCTGTCAGTCAAGTTTGGAGTACGTGGTATTTATACTCCGGGTATGGAGTTGAAGTGCCTTTAACAACAGCAATCAGTTAAAAAGAAAAACAACTGAATGCACATATTAGAAAACAAAGAAATGTGTTACTGTCCTCTGAATTTCAGAAAAGCCATTCAGTGCCATCATAGTGTTGTGTTCATTGTGCACACTTTTACCATTTCAGTAGGAAACCACATTTGTCCTCATTTTTACAATACTTGGTTTATTGTGGTTTTCAAGTGGCTGGACACACGCTGTATGTGATAGATTAGACGGTCAAATACACTTCTTAATAATTCCATGTAAAACATAGTGCCAAAATAATTCAGCAGTGGTTATGTCAGCTACTGTACATCTTATTCTTTAGATTTCAGACATAGACAAGACATCATTGGTGTCTTTTCAGAGGTTATTGTAACTTGGGGCTCTTTGGTGTGGTGAAATCCATGTTTCAGGGGTGATCATTTGGTTTTTGTTTCCGATATGTTTTTGTGTCTTGTTCTTTAATTAATCCCAGTACCAGTCCATGGAAAGCTATGGACACGATTTTACTATTACCATCAAACGTACTAGTTTGTTTCTAACACTGCATTAATGCCAAAACACTCTGTTGATGTCATATCTATTAAGTGAGGCCTTGTTTGTTGTTTATGCGTATTGTGTTGCACACTTAAAAGCAAGTTCATTCCCTTCTGAACTACAGCTTGCTTCAATCTTTCTAAAATACAGTATCTAATTCTAAACTTCTGCTCTCTTGGAAAACCATCATGGCTACAATGATGAGAAATTTTGTAATATTCATGGGTTTATGATTTGATATTTAGTCAGGTATATGACTATAATCATGTCATTCGTGTATAATGATCTTTATAGCACATCACAGATTTTGATGCGGTTGCTGCAGTCTATAATATAACTGCCATCTGTGTGATTAACACTGGTTTTTTACAGAAAATAGGATCATGTAGCTCAATTATAAAAGACATGGTAAGTGATCACAGATCACCTGTGTATTAATATTTGTGCAGCCACAATACCTGATTACTTACCCCCCTTTGGTGCCATGCCCACCACTAATGATTGTAATTATCAAGTTAAGATAATAAGCAGATCACACAATTCAACCAGAGAGTAGCAGTCTTTCATCTCATCAAATCCGACCATGTTTAAAGACTTTTTTTACACATTTATTATTTGTTGTAATGCAGTAAGCCAAGTTGATGAAAACTGTTGAGTTTGCTTTTTAATATTCTAATCATCTATATCACTGTTTCAACACTAGGTGAGGGAGTTTAATGTTAAATACACATGTGGACACTTATAGCATTGTCAAATGGTGAGTAAGAGACCAATAGTTGCTTTTCGGTTTCTTTTTCTGTCACATTTATTCAATAATAAATGCATATATATTTATTTGAAACCCCCTCCCCCCATGGTGTTAAGAATGTAAAAAGTGATTTTTATACATTATGAAACAAATGCCTTTCACATTGTAAGGATGTGCTATTCTGTAGTCCTAAGTGCTACACATCAATATACTCCACAAGGACTTAGAATGCAAAAAAAAAAAAAGTTGTGCTGTGCTTTTACAGGAGTGGAGTGAATGTTGAATGTTAAGTGATTGAACCTCATCATTGTGTCACAATTATATTTTTGCAATAAACACGTGTCACTGAACAAAATATAATTTTCCATTTCCCATTCCCATATTTAATTTCCCATTGGTATTTGGATGCCTGAGACCAATGCCTTTCTGGAAACGGCTTTTGTGGTCGACTCTCCTTAATGCCGAGTATATAACAAAGGTAAATAAACTCTTGGGACTTGAGCCCACAAACATCCAGTGTGTGAGCTTGGCTGACACTGCCCAGTGAGTGTAACTGGACTGACACATTTAGATAATTTCAAAGATAAGCTTTTGATTTAGTGGGCACGTCAAAGCCTTACTTGTTTTGTACATATTATTCACATTTGTATCACCAAGTTGTAGAACAAGAACGTTACAGGTACAACCTGTAAGTTGAGTTTCCATAGAAACATTCATGTTTGCTGCTTGTTTATTAATTGAATGTAAATGTGCTTGTGAAAAATTTTATTACTAGAAATTAACGAATGTACAGTATAGTAATGGTGTTCTTGTGTGCAATAACATAACAATTGTACGTACTGAAAAATTTCCAGGCCTACACTGTTTTACATTGTTGAACACATGCTGAATTTGCCTGATTACTGTAAAGCATAGCAATGGAAAACAGTGTAATTATAAACAATGGATCTATTTTAATTTGATTTACGTCGATGTGTATAGCTTAAGCAAGGGTAAGGAGAATACGATTAAAAAGACTGCACACAGCCTGGTACTTTTCATTGTGCAAACAAAATAGTTTACTGTAGTAATCTCATGGCTGCTATTTTGAGCATTGTATGATTGTGTATTACATTGTAGTGAGTTTAACAACATTTCAGTAGCTAAGTCCATCAGAATTTGGTCCTCAAATTAAATTAGCTAAATTTAGACTTGTTGTTCAGGTGAAATTTATTCGAAGGCTTGTTTCATATGAACAATATATCACGCGGCCAGTGAACTTTTCATTTAGTGTATAATATAGCCTTGCCTATACTATCAAAGGATCCATAGATCAATTTCTTATTTATACTCTATATGATTTCATTTTTACTATATCCATAAAACGTTTACACGTTATATTACATTACTTAGAAAAAAATAAATAATAGCAGCTTCTTATATTCAGATACAAAATTGGAGAAGAGTCAAGGTATCTGTAGAATGTGACGTTACAATCAAACTGATTTTAAACGTTCTCATTAAAACTAATCCATAGCGTTCATAAACGGGTTTTTATTGCAGAAAAGCATCTACAAAAGCATGTCAGGAGAAGAATATATACATTTAAACAATTAAACAGTGCAAAATGGCGAACAATAAGACTGATACGAGTAAAAAGGCAGAGACGAATGGAGCACAACAGTCTACTTTAAAATAACAGTGAGACATTAATCTATATGTTTTCATGATTTGTTGGCTTTTTTGTAGGCGAGAAATGTTGAAAGTACGTTTACTGACCCCACAAATATTCACCAGGGGGCAGTATGGGCAGCTCTTAACCACCGTTCTGGGCCTCTAACTAGGGTGGTCATATAGACATGCTCTTTGGCTCATTATTTATACAGACGAAATAAAATTAAAAAGCTTTCAATCGCTTGAATAATTTCCTGATAAATGTATATAACACTGGGGAAATTCGTGTTATAGAAACCGGAACTTTCAAAGTAAATCAGGCAGCTATCAGCAACTGAGTAATCGCTTTAGTATCGTACAGTTTCCTCTGGATCTTTTCACCGGAAACTCGATGTCGCAACTTCCTTCTTTTAAAACGTGCGTTTGTGTGTGGAAGGGCGAAGCTACAGTTGTACGTGATTAGTAACTCAAAATATAAAATATGCGCATTGAGAAGTGTTATTTCTGCTCCGGACCGGTATATCCCGGACATGGGATGATGTTTGTACGGAACGACTGCAAGGTAAGAGTCCTTATTCATATAATTGCAAATATGGTAACATAATGGAACGCGGTAGTAGCTTGCTTAGTTATAGCTAGTTAGCTAGCTCACTTCAGGCGTCTACAGCAGCCATGTTTACAACGATTATTGTTATTATACAGGGGTTTTCATACATTGCGTTGGAAGCGCTTTCCAGAAAAGATGGAAACAAAAACAAGGTTTCAGTTAGTTAAGTTAGAACACGTACGAATGTGTCATTTTTACGGTTTGGCAAGTTCTTATTAAATACCGATATTTACCTGACTAGCCACGTGTTACATAAATTGGGTGGACAGTTAGCATGTGTAGCCAACTACAACTGTACTGCTCTGCACCATAGTCAGCGTATGTAGCCAGTCGACTGGTGAATTGTTGGAAATCTACGGTACAGGTAGCATGCTGTATGGCTCAGCTAAAGCGCTATTACATCATTAACTTAAAGAAGACAGATTTCCAACAATGAACTAGTGTAGTTAAAACCGCTAAGTCACCACAAACCCAGTCACCATAAACCCGTTAATGTTAGCTCGTGTTAAACCAGCAGCGTCTCTGGTCTTTTTAAAGGTGTTCCGGTTCTGCAAATCAAAATGTCACAAAAACTTCAAGAAGAAGCGTAACCCAAGGAAGACCAGGTGGACTAAAGCTTTCAGAAAGGCCGCCGGCAAGGAGTTGACAGTAGTGAGTATGAGTAATTAAATCCCAACACTCATGACGCTCCGGTCCTGATGATTTTTAAAATTGTATGACGTTGAACAATTCCTTTCTTTTCGCAGGATAACTCTCTTGAGTTTGAGAAGCGCAGAAATATTCCACTGAAATACCAGAGGCTGTTGTGGAACAAGACGGGTAATCGAATCATCTATTTTTCATGTCAAAATGAGACTACCATAACCAGTAGTTGCTTTAGTTTTGGGTCCACATAGCTGTTATGTTGGACCGCTTGCATCCCATTTCATTGTGTGTTGAAGCACTTGATGTTAATAAGGTTATATATAGTTGTACTTTATGCGCACGTTTTTACACGATAGTCATATCAATAGGCGCTGATGGAATCCCAAATGTATCTAGCTGGCAATCGATTGCAATTAATCTAAGGAGCATTCTGTAAAAATATGTTTTTGTTTTGACATTGGTCCAATTCAGTGGAAGCAATGAAGAAGGTGGAAGAAATTAAACAGAAGCGACAGGCCCGGTTTATCATGAACAGGTGAGGATTGACTGTTTTTGACTGGACATACAGATGGTAGCAATATGCCGCTAGACCAAAACTGAAAATGTTTTATCTGCTGTTTTTGTTCATTCAGTGCAACTAATCCTGATTTGCATAGAGTTGGTGCCTTTAAAAATGAAAGTGTTGTGAAATCATAAACTGTATATTTACAAGTATTGGTGTAAATAAAGGATATTGAGGTGTGGGTATACATAATAAAGGGTATTGAGGTATCACCTTATTAAATACCTTATTAAAATACTTTTAACCGCTATTAATGTGTTCTTGGTTGAAGAAATTGGCTAATTTTGCATATTGTATAATGTTGACATACTAGTATATGTAATGTCGTGGATCCGAACCATCTGGTGTGGGTATTCAGAGCTTGACAATGCTCCCATTTTAGGATCATTTCCTCTTGAAAAATGATGTACTCGTAAATTATTTTTTCCATGTAGCATGCATCTACCAATTGGGATATATTGGTGTATTCCTAAATTTTTCAACGTAGGAGCACGTGCTTCTTGGAAAAAAATGTAGTGTAGAGCCCTGGCATTAATGCAGTTTTATGGTTAAACTGTATTATTTACATTGGGTGTTTTGAGCATGTTGTGCTTCTGTATTTTAGGGCACCTTTAACATTTAAACTAATACTTTTAACACTGTAAAAGCAGAAAACAAATAACTTATTGTTCACTGCTGGGACTTAAACTATTTGACCAGCGTACTACACCTTTACAATGTGTAATACCATTTCTTGTTGTATGGAGATGGCTGTGCTCCGCTTTGTAATACAAAGTCACAGTGTCCTTGGATCATAAAAAAGCCTTTTAAATGGGGAAAGCAGATGGCGTAGGGTCGTCCTACATGCAGGCTGTCCCTTATTTATCATGTTGGGAGGAGGAAGCATTAGTGATGCACGTGTCGGGCCTTGATTCTGATGCACTGCCTTGCCTCCTGCTCTCAAAGACTGAAGAAGGGCAAACAGTTGGAGAAGGAAGAGGCGATCAACGAAGTGAAGAAGAACATTCACCTAATCAAAGCCCCACACGCAGGTGAGTCTCCTGTCTTTGCTTTCAATCTGTCCCAGACCGCACCCTCCCCTTTCCAAGAGGGATAACTAAACTGTCATTTTTCCTGTCCTCTGTCCCATTTTCTCAGTGTGAGAATGTATATGTAGAAGAGTGTTTTTGAATCCTGACCGTCTCTGTTGTCACTTCTGCATGTGAAGTTGTAGATCGCAATTATACACCACTGAAGCAGCTTTTGGCTGTTAGTAATTAATGTCATTTAGAATATCAATAACTTATTGGTTGTTTGTTCTGCTGCTTGTGTGCATAATTTGTATTTGTAGGAGTTAAACCCTATTGATACAGCCGAGTCTAGTTAAACTGAACCGCAAATTTGAGCTTTTTGGCTAGTTAGCCACAATGACACATGGTTTGGGTGAAGAAATCTCATCTCAAATTTGTGCTTTCAAGCATGAGAAATTCACACTGGATGTTTTCCTAACAAACACTTTAATGGCCCTGTCAAATTGACCAAGTGTACTATTGGAATGAGTTCATTGCAAGGCAAGGCTTGTGGGAATATGCAAAGAGTATTTCTATCCCATTGGCTTTTCATTAAGCATGTGTTCTTGTTGCTAATTCTTTTCCGAAAACCTTGGTTTTTATCAAAGGATATGCACATTTGTGAATGTCCTCTGATTAAAAAAGCAAGGTTAAGCAAGCACTATTAATCACTGTGAAGCAGTGACAGGGCAGAAATAATTTAAGGGATGGGAAATTTATTTGGGAGAAAAAAAATTGTTTGCTTGTTTTAAGTAAGGGAGTTTGTGACCTCAAATGAAATTTCCATTGGTCTACCTAAATGGAGAATTAAGTCATTGTTGCCATTTCACTGTGCACCAGCAGGTGGGGCCATATTTCTTGTTTTTGTAGGGGTGTGGTCATGGATTAGAAAAGGAAAAAATAAATGCAAAGAGCCATTATAAGATGTGAGCCTATTACTAACAAGCCTGTTTGCACGCAGGAAAAGCCAAGAAGCTGGAAGAGAAGATGGTGGAAAAATTACAGGAAGACATAGAAATGGGTGACGATTAGCTGCTTTCTGTGGCTCAGCAGTCAGTTGAAATATGGTCATCTGAAGAAAAAAAAAAAAACCATTCAGCTCTTTAAAGACTTGAAAAACAGAAACTGTTTCCCCTGTCAGTGAGAGTTCTAAAGGACGCAGAGGTAAAAAGGACTCATCCCAATCTGGTGATCCACTGAAAATCAGTGGAAGTTGCATCAGTTTCCAGATGTGCTATTTTTAAGCATAAACAGTTGTTTGTGCTATGAACCCTCATCCGTGCACAACAGTGGTAAATTTTGGGTTGCGCATAATAAAAATCTTTATCTGTGTAAACAAATATGTGTATGTATCTATCATTTCACAGAATAGAGTGTTAGAGTTTGTAGTCCTAAAACACAGACGTGAGTTCATATTTTTGAGCCATGGGTTCCCTTGGCAGATTTCCAATGCTTTTTTTCAATAGGGATTTTGTTTTCTACAGAAAATAATGTCTATGGTTAGCATATACCTAAGAGTTTCATGTTTTGTTCTACGAGTTAAATTTCACCATTTAATATCTCAGCTGTGAATTTCAAAACTGTTTTGTTCTTTAAAAAAGTAAGTTGCTTTTAAATTGCTCTATTGAAACTACAACCTAACGGTTGCTTTTTGGCTGCCGCCACTGAATTTCCACACTAGTACGTGACAACCGTTAGATTCAATATTGCAACTTGTTAGCAACTTACTTTTTAAAAGCACATAACTGCTTTGAAATTCACGGTTGAGATATTTTTTTTATAATATATTCTTGTAGAACAAAGCGTGAAACTGTCTTAGGCTTACATTAACCACAAACCTTATTTTCTGCAGAAAACCAAACCCCTATGGGGGACAAAAAGCATTGGAAATATGCTGTGGGAACCCATGGCAGAAGAAACTTCCAAGTTGGCCTTCAAAAAAGACATCACTTTAAGACTGTCTTGGGGATTTTGTGTGTAAATCTTTTAGCTGTTCAGTTGCTTTAATGGCAGGTTTTGTAATTCATAATCATTTGATTCTTAAGCATGATTTTATGAAGTTTTGTTTACTTGCAATGTTGAATATGTAGTTCATCTCAAAGGGCCTCAGGGTGACATTAGTACTTTTAGAGAAAACTGACTTGTTCAGATCCATTACCTGAGAGATGTGGAATTGCGCCCATTAACAATTTGTAGTAAATTTGTATTTCACATTGGTTTTATGGGGTTTTTATGAGGGTATCTGCTACAATCCCCATTGATGGTATACAGAGCATTGAAAGGCTTGTACAGGTGGAGGAAGGAACATCTTATGACTTGGGTGTCTGTAGAGTTGATTAGTGGATCATGAAAGGGGAATTTTACCCATAATGCATTTTAAGTGTTTTCTCTAGGCCTTGTGTGGTATGATTGCAATTGTACATATACATTTTTACCGGGACGGTACAGTAGTGCAGTGGGTAGCACCATAGATACGAGTGTGTGAGTGAATGGAGAGTTAATGTGTATGCCGTATAATATTGGCAACCTGTCCAGGGTGTATTCCTGCCTCTCAACCAATGCACACTGGGATAGGAACCCAGAACCCCCACGACCCTGACAGATGGTAATTTTTACAGATATTTTACAAATGAAAATAAAGTATTTTTATGCAACTTCCTGGAACTACCATCTCCCGTAGTGCATTTCTTTGTTGCAACAATTAAAAAAGTTGTGCATCACTTGGGAAGAGAACTGGGGAACAGAATGTATCTGGGGTTGCCTAGGACCAGTTTAAAAACCCTTGAAAGTTGTTTCACCCTGGAATGGTGTGATAGAGACATGGATAGTTAAGTATTTCACTATCCTTAAAAATTAAGGGAAACGTTCCCAGATAAAAGAACCATTTACAGTGTGCAAGTTCGTCCTTTTTTTTTTCTGGCTCACAAGCTTGAAGTTTTTGATGGGTCGTTGCTTTTACTGTCAGTTCATATATTTAACTTTTATTGCTTTAGGGACATGGCACAAACCAGCCTGTGGGAACTAACCTCCCTCTGCGTGTTTCCTATGAGCTTCAGTTTCCCACCTCGGGAGGTGATGTCAGCGGTAGTGATTTGGGAGCACTGCTCGATTCCACCAGCTTCATCAGCCAATGAACTCTGTACATTGTGTTTACTGAACATTTGCAGCTGTTGTGTTGTGCTGGAGTAATTTTGCATGAGGAACAGTGTTGCAGTCTTAACTGGGCTAATGCTTGTGTGCTTTAGTGCTTTCTGTGAGGTGTAAATCCAAGAGGTATTTAGATCACAGGCTTTGTAAATTGCTGCTGCAGTACTGAAACCTGAAATTATCAGCACATTCAGGAGTGCTAGACCCAGCCTATGACCAGAGCCACAAACAAAAAAATAGAGATGAAAATATGCCATTAATTTGCATTAATCCACTGGATTGCTTGGATACAAATTGAGTGGTTTGGGTGCCTTTGGCCTCAGTGGTGCAGTGAAATGCATGGCTCAAGCATCGCTATGCACTTGCACCAGATCGTTGGGGACTGTAGAGCCAACGCGCCGGTCACAGTCGTGATTTCCTCGCCCAGGTTCAATCAAGTGGTGAGCAGTGTGTTTCGGAAGGGAAGATTGCATTCCACGTGAAGTCAATACAACCATTCTGAAGGCAGCCCTCCAGCGCAGAGTCTATTAGGAGAACAGGATTGGTGGAGCGGCTCTCGTAGTGGCGGCTTCCAGGCGTTGAGTAGCGGACGATGTGTGAATCAGAAGAAAGTTGCCTGTGCACTGATTCGCTGTAGGCCGGGCTAAATGGAGTAATTCGATCCTCCGCTGTACTGTATGCTTTATCGATTGAACGCCGGTCGATATTTCCCCGTGGGCAGCACTGTCATGGAAAGCGTGCTTTTGCATTATTAATAGCGAGGAAAACGAATAGGAATGGCACCGTTCCCCAGTCTCGCCAGGGGCTTCTGACACAGCGCGCCGTGGGTGATTTGTTGATTGAAAATAATCTTTTAAAATACGATTTAACCGCTACCTCGTAAATGGGCAATTGTTGAGTTAAATTAGAAATGCAATCTGCTCTCTGCCTCCAGTCTTCTTTATTGACTTTTATCTCATGACAGTCGATAAGTATGATAACGGAGAACAGATTAAGGTTATCTACGTGCAGTCCTGTATTAGGACACGATTAAAAATAAGTATTGTACTTCAGTGTTTGTGGTTTTCAGCTGCGTGACGGCAAAGTGTTTTAGTGTGGGCTGGCCCTGTGTCCACTTCAGGTTTCAGTGTCTTTTGAAGCCTTCCTGTAAACCCTGATAGACTATTCAAATCCATATCTATGACCATCTGCATCTCCCTGCTTATTCTGTTGTCCCAATTAGCGTTTTTAATTAGTAAGTTTGACCTGTGAATGGTAACCTCCACAGATTCTGTTTGTCCTTTATTTTGTGTGGATAGTAAGGAAATAACTTTTTCTGGAGCTCTTGTATTTCAGTGTGCTACAGGTACCTGTACGTGCAAGTGAATGGGTTCATAACTGACCGTAAAACAAGCAGTGACATTTGATCATCCTGGTCCTCTGATTATTTCCTTTACATGTTCCACATTTACAATTCTAGCCATGTGGGACATATTCCATGTGTTAGTTGAATTCAACAGGACAATCACGTAGTAGTGTTTGAATTAAGATTTTGCAGCCAGTCTGTCTGCTCCTTGTCTCCCCCCCCCCCCCCCCCCTTCCCAAAATGAAAGCTTAGAAATTCATAGAATTCATTCACATCAGCTGCTGGAAAATGTCTTCATCTTTAAAGGTCTCTGCCTCTACAAAACCGATAAGGTGGGTTTCCCAGAATAGAGCCTGCCAGCTTGCTATAAGTCCCCATTGATGTGTGCTATCAGAGCTTGATTTTTCTTACAAGGCTGTAGCACATAGCCTCTTGGTTCTAGTGGGGGAATTGGGCTTGTGTGTAATAATGGGTGACCCCGTTCTAGCTTATAGCTTTGACGAGGGAAGTATCGGAAACCCACTTGAAGGGACTTTAGTGCTAAGTGGAACTATGCTGTACTTAATGCCCACTCAGTCTGGACTCCCAGGTGCTTGTTCCCTTAGTTGGAGGTTTAAGGTGATGTGGTCTGAATAAAAACAGTCTTGTATCCACTGCCGAAACTGTTGTAATGTGCTGTTTTCATTTTTGTCCTCCCACGCAAGGTCAAGCCTTTGCATATGCCTTGTTCAAAGAAAAATGAGGTACCTTTTGACAAATTTCCTATCTTGTGATGAACGTTTAAACCTTCCTATCTCTCTAAATGTAGTTATTGCTTTAGGAATGCTTTTTCATCGAAACATGCTTTGATTCTGAAGCGTTTATCTATAAAGCACATTTTTGTGATGAATGTAGCCTACTGTTCACAGCGAGGCACCGTGAATTGTCCCTGGTAATCAACTGTCCTGTATTATAAGTATGATTATAACAGTTTGTTTCTCCAGCAGAAATAATGGTTAATCAACAACAAGTGATTTCATCTTGGAAAAGCAAAGCAGCCTCTCTGTCAAATAACAGCTCTCATGTCATATACACCACTATTTAGCCTTTGCAGAAAAACAATTTTGTAAAATTGGCATGCATGTCTTTTAGTGAGTAACTACACTGTGATGGCAAAATCTCTACTGCACATATAAAGTGCATTGCTTTAGAGGAGCAGATGCACGTACTTTCTCATTTGATGTAAGGTTGATTTCCAAATTTACCTTTGATTTGGTCTGTTTAGGACTTGGATAATGAAGCCTTGTTTTACAGTGTATTTTTGTAAATTATTTTAAATAAAATAAAAATATTTTTGGGTTTACAGAATTTCACTTTTTCACTAAGCCATCAGTTTTATCTTTGTGAAATATTTGAAGCTTGAGTAATTGGTTATGGTGATCTGGCTGCAAATATAGTTAAATATTCCAAATTTTGAGGAAGAGGACCAGTTTGCATTAACTACCATACCTAAACTAAAACAACCAAAGCATTTGGATGGAATGTAGCATGTGCATTTCCATTGGTGGAAACTTATGCAAAATACTAATGTCAGTTATCAATTTTGTGTATGGACCCTGACCAATGAATAGCAAATGCCACTGACTCAGACTGCTACCTGGACTCAATGTCTGGCCCTAAAACTAGAAAGAAAGGGAAAATCTAATTCAGTTTTGCTATTTTAACAGGCCTTATCTATCCCTATAATACTGAATAGGAACTGGTTGACTGCGATATGGTGGCTCTGGTCACTAGTACAGGATTGTGTTGTGGGCAGGATGACATTTGGTCCTCAAACGTGAGTCTTACTGTCCTGGCTGGCATGTACCACAGTGGCTATAGAAGGGGTGCAGTAGGTATGTCGCTATGAGTGACCTCTTTGTTCAAGTGAACAGAAAGCACAGCAGTCGCTAGAGGACAGGATCCGGGACTCCTGCTACAGAACTTTCTCATCATCCCTGTTTCCCTCGTGTGAACTGTGGTCATGTGAACGAGTGATTAACGGGGGAAACATCTCTGCCTGGGAGAATCCATTAAGTGAAGGAGTGGGGTTCTTAGCACTGTAAGGCTTCAGAGGTCTCTGTGGGGCACAGTGTAATGCAGTATAGAGCAGCATCGTTCCCTTGAGGGAACTGTACTGTGGTTAGTGCTTGAATTTGTCACCGGTCGGCTGTCTCTCTGTGTGCTGGAAAGTCAATGAGAAAGGGAACGTCTTCTCGGAAGTGCATTTCCATAGTGTCGGCCCATTGGTTAACGCAACGTTAGGGCGCAGTCCTCAGTCTCTCGGGCCTTCTGCAGAAACCAGACGGGAGTCTGATTGTAGCGCGTGGATTCAAATCGTTCCCCGCAGGCTCTTGACTGCAGCAGAAATGGAACAGCATAAAAAGGGGGGGAAACGCCCCCCCGGTCAGCGGCTCTCCCAGTGAGGGAGGGAGAGAGCGAGCGAGCACGTGCTGTTCAGGCTGATGAATTGTCAGAAGCAGCGGGTCTAGCAGCGCTACAGCGGAGCTGATGCCAGGCTCTTATTAGCGTGATTCCCAGTCAGGGCTGATGAGGCCTCGTTAGCTGCGGCCGTGTGCAGGTCAAACGCAGGGAGCTGACAGCATGTTAAAGACCAGGCTGATCTTCCTCCGCTCCCGGCTTCCCAAACGTGCCGTACAGCAGTTTTTCTGAGAAACACGACGTGATCGTGATTTTTATTTCAGGTCCCTGACTCTTGATGACGTGTTTTCTATTGAATTCTGTCTTGCTGAATCAGGTGGAGGTATCACCTGCTGCTGCAAGTTCCTTTTCAGGGTGCCATTAGATACCACCTTATTCATATTTGTATTGGGGCGTAGTGGGTGAGAAACTGGACCAGAAGGTCACCAGAATACTGTGAAGACTGTTAAAATTGTTCCCTTGAGTAAGGTATTGGTTCCTCCTATTTGGCTTCCTCCTGAGATTTCTTCCCACTATAGCTTTTTCTCACCACTGTTTTTGGGGTTCAGGGGTTCATTTTGTAGTATCTAAAGAGTGTCCTTGTATTAGGCTCATATGTAAAATGTTTCCTGTGTGTCTTTGTAGATAAGGTCTTCTACTGAGGTACATTGTAAAGCAGCTCTTTAGGGTCCAGAAGGAGACATCCAATGTAGAGTCAAATCCAACATCACATGAATAGTTTGTTCAACATAATGTAGGGTAACGACAGGTCTTGTGATCCAAATTGTTAACTATTCCCCTTTGTGCTTTCTAAAATGTACACCATAAGTGCTTTATAATTGTAAGGAATTTGACATGCTATTAGGCATAGCTATTAGCTTAAGTTAATAGTGTAGGGGTGGCAGTGTAGTATAATGGTTAAGGAACTGGCCCTTGAGCAAGGTAATTAGCATTGCTTCAGTATATATTCAGCTGTATAAATGGATACTATGTTAAATGCATAAAGATATGATGCCTGTAATGTAATGTGCATGCAGTCTTAATGAAACCTGAGATGTAATTAGTCCAGGAATCTATCTGAGTGCAAAACAGTCATGCTAGTCGACAAAAACGTCAGCATAATCTGCAGCCTAAGAGAGAATGAAGGTAATTTCCACCATTATGCTGGGGACACAGCAATTAATAATCTGTGTGTATTTCTACCTTACATGACAATGGTCAGGCTTAAATTAACCAGCCAGATGTCTGCATTAATGCTAGTCAGCATTTATTTTTCACATTAAATTCATATTCGGGATCCTGAGTACAAAGGGAGCCCATGATACCAGGGAGGAGGGACAAACTGAAAAAATCTTGGGACCAGAACTCATAACTAATCCTTCCCTTATCTGTTAAATCCAAACACTGGCCAGTTTCCAAAAGTTACAAGGTTTTGTTTGATTCAAAAGCGTTACTTAAAAAGATCAGTATTGGATCAGATCGGAAATGTGACTAACACAACCCTATATCTCTTTATATTTTGGTACCATTCTACCAAAGTACAATGGCAATGCTTTGTATAAAGTATAACATGGTGTAATACTTAATACTAGTAATTATGTTTAAAGTATGAAATGGTATTTTAAGAACAACAATGCATTTTATTTGATTTGCAGCCTTTCTGAACACCCAAGGTCACCTTACACTTGGGCACAAAGTGTTTTGTATTTTTCATTATGGAAATTAACAGCACAAAAAATGCCCAAAATTTTACGTCAGAAGGATGAGTTTAAGATGATACAGTGATTTTAAGGTTGAAAAAGCCCTGTTTTTTATATGCATGCAGGAACACTATAAAATAGTACTGACTGAGCCACTTAAGCCTGTCCAACACAAAAGGCCATCCAATCTGAATAGGCTTAAGGCAGGTGCTGAGCATGAATACGTTTACTGTTTCTTTGAGAACTTTTTGAATGAATTGTGTTTCGTGCAAAATCTCCTGTCCCTATTGTGAACTGTACTGTACTTTAAACTTTTTCACATGTTGTTTGAACAAGACATTTCACTCCCTTCCATTATTACGGACTAAATTTAGGTTTAGTTACGCAACTTACATCTTTAAGAAGTGCTACTGTTCATCCAGACAGATCCACTTGTGACACTGGCAAAGACATTATTAAGTACTTTTGATGTAAATATTCTGCTAAACTCATGCTGGTGTTCTCTAGGGAAAAAACCTCTCACAATAATTAATCACAACCGCCTGTGCCTTTCAGCAACTGTTCTTGCGCTGAAGCATTAGAATGTAAGTATTGAGCATGCATTATCATTAATATGAGCAAAAGGGAATTGAAGTATCACAACTGGAGCTATTTATTCTTGACAGTCCCAAAATGCACTTAATGGAACCATTCATCCTGAATCCATTAATTTTGCTTCCGTATGTCCAGTTGATGTGTATATTTATACACATGAGATGTAAGTCTGGCAACCTGGTTGATTTTCTCCAGACTCTTCTGCTTCCTTGACCAGCCAGTGGAGGGCAGTATGTTCCCTGTCAATGAGAGTCGCGGTCCCTGGGCACCAATGAGAAATGTCGTGCATATTACAACTGCAAAATAACCACTCTGGCAGTGACAAATCGAAAATGTGTCATTCTTGCTTCAAATGGGCAAACTTCACTTTTCTCTCTAGGCTACATTTGCTCAGAAATATTATAATTTGAATTCATTAACCAAAATTGAGAATTTAAATAAAAAATGTTGCTGTCATTCTAAAAAGTTTTCACTTCACTGATCCTTTAATGGACAACCTAAAAAAACATTAAAATCCATGCCTCCAAGGGTCGCCAACACTAATTAGACCAACATTTTCCTCTGAAGGAGCTGTGAACAGGAGAGCCAGGTAAGAAAACGGTGACAGCAGAAATCGTACAGGTGCACACACAGAGAAAATGATTTTAATGGCTGCACTGAATGCTATATCACTGCATGGTGATATGTTGCTGGCAGATTTTTTATAAAATGACATTACGTAAAACAATACATTTTGCTGAAACAAATATGTTTGCGTCATAATTCTTCTAGTGGACGCAGCATTGACTCTGCAGTTAATTCACAGGAAATCTACAGATGTAATTTGTGCCCCTTGCAGACTGATAAATGTGTTGCTGAATTTGCTATTAACATCCATGCTGTGAAGGGGGCGTTGAGTCTGAGGCTATTTTTCTCTGCTCTCGCAGACGTGATCACCAGTGAAAATTGTGTTCATAGTGGTTCATCTGAATGCTTTATACTTTGCTGTTTTATCATGCTCAGCTTTGTAAATATGAAGATGAGTCAAGGCAGTCATTGAAAGGCTTATTGTCAGAACAGTCAATACAGATAAAGGCCAGTGCATATGTAGAGGATCAGGTGTGAAGAATTGTTCTGTTCTCAGTCTTCAGACCCCCCCCCCCCATTATTCCCCTCCCCCCCACCTTTTCTTTAGAAGTTTGTGCAGTGTGAGCTGACATTTTGACATTTTCAGCAAAGTGGTGGATTTGTGTTTAACATCCATACTGTCAGAGTGGCGTAATGTTTACCCTGAGAAAAAATGTGAGCAGTTGGCATGGGGGGGGGGGGGGAGGGTAATGAGTAGGGGATTGCAGTGATGACAGATCTTCTGAAGGGGAACCAAAGGGCGAACGTGATTACACAGCAGAGGCATGTGCGCTGATTATGAAGGGAGCCCAGCGTTGATGGGAAGGAAGTGGCGGACTAAACGAGAGCCTCGGCGATGAGGAGATAATGCTCACATCAGTCCACACTAACGTGTGGTCAAGCCCCGCCTACAGTGCTCCACGACTAGTTAATCAGAGTGGCCACCTATGCTCCTACCTCCCTTTCTAGCATGTAAAATGGAGCCACACACCCGGTACGTCGATGTATGTATCTATATTTATTTTATTTGGCTCTGTGTCTATATGTATTTTTGTATTCAAACAATTCACGTGTTAAAGTGCACATTCTAAGCTTTAATTTAAGGGTATTTTTATACACTTTGGTTTCCCCATGCAGAAATTACAGCACTTTTTATACCCTTTTTACACCAGTTCAGAGCACCATAATGTTTCCTTTGCATGCAATGACTGTGACCCATAAACTTCAGCAGGTGCTGAGTATCTTCTCTGGTGATCCTCTGCCAGGCCTACAGCAGTATGTGTGGGATCATTGTTTTGCTGTAGGGTGAAGTGCCGTCCAATGAGTTTGGAGGCATTTGCTTGAAGTTGAGCAGATAAGATGGTTCTGTATCCTTTAGAATTAATTCTGCTCCACACTTTGCTCTTGCAGTCTCTCTGATACAAGTATATCCTGGTCTCATCTCTCCGCAAGAGCTATTTGCTGAACTCTGAAGGCTCTTTAAGGTACTTCTTAGCAAACTGTAACCTTGCCATCCTGGTTTTGTGGCTAACTAGTGGTTAGCATCTTTCAGTGTGGCCTCTGTAGTTCTGTGGATGAAGTCTTGGACAATATGAACAATAGTCACTGACACAGCCGTGCCTACAAACATGTGAACTGTTTGATTAACAAATCTGAAATTATGGAGTAATGAACCAAATGAAGGAGGAAAATAAGAGTTGTCCTAAACATTATGGAGCTCACTAATACATTGACCTATTGTTAGCTTTCTGTGTGTCGTTGCTAACCAATGATGAAGCAGTCAATTAATTGTCCAATTACTTTTGGTCCCCTAAAATGCGGGAACGACATACTGTATTAAAAAGGCTGTAATTCCTGCACAAACCACCCAAAATACATATAAATACCCTTAAATTAAATATGACAAGCTGGCACTTTATATTCCTTATATTCATTGTTTCATTTCAAATCCAATTTGCTGGAGTATAGAGCAAAAAAAAAAAAGAAGGAGTTCCCCTGTCCGAATACCTACGGACTATATATATAGTCCAGAGTCTATTTGTGTACCAGATCAGCGGCTGTACTGTAGAGGCACAGCAGAGACACATCACTAAGTGAAAGAGTGACTTTTGGGAATCGCTGCTGTCAGACTGACACAACCCATGCATTACAATGACCCAGCCATTCCTTCTGGGAAAAGGGTACTGTTCTTTTTATTTATTTATTTTATTTGGGTCAAGATGCTTTTTAATGCAGTTTTCTTGTAAACTCACAGACTCTTGTTGTGGTGCAGGTGGAAATAGCTAAAATACTTCAGCTAATACTTATAAAGATTTACTGATACACATCTTCTGTAATGGCCCAAGTTCAGTGAAACTGTTATCCCCGTCGTTTATTTATGACAAAGATGCAATCTAATTTTCCTGTAGCACCAAACTCCTTTGTACTTGTCAGTGTGCGAAGGCCATCTTCTCCAGGGGGTGGCATATGCATAGTGAAAAGTCACTCAAGACTAACTGAAAGTGACTTTACAGCTCCCTCCACAGGCCCTTGCAGAGGGCCTCTTGTCCTCTTCAGAGCCGTCTTCAAGGTTTACTCCTGCGGCCTCCTGCTGTTAACAATGACACCCCACAAGATGCGGCTGTCTGTGTTCCTGGTCCTGAATAATTACTGCTGAGGCTTCAAGCCTACTGGGCTCCCGCTGGCTTTGGGGACAGCCTTCCTTCGACTCCATGCTCCAAAGCTCTCATTAGGGAAAGTTGTTTCTATTCTTTTGAATACAGATTGCCTTTCTGATGAGCTATGGGACCTCTTTCAAAAATCTTAAATTATAGAGCAGACACCCCAATCCATATATTATGTATTTATCCATAGCTCAGGAATGACCTCATAGATATTGCATCTGACTGCATACATATTGCATCTGCATTTCTTGCAGTGAAAAACATTCCAACTCAATGATTTTTATTTTTATGGAGTGTACAAAAAACAGTGTAAAAAAAGTTTAATGAATTAAAAAAAACATTATAGAACATAATAAGCACTATTCACTTACCATGTCCTGAATGTGGAAAATGGAAAATTTTTTTTTTTTTAAAACCACATAGGGACGTCAACTTAACAATTTAAGGCTTTGCATTCAGTTAGCAGGGATTGCAGATAAATTGGTATTTGTGGGAATTCCAGGGAGTCACAGCCCCTCACAAAGAGTAAGGGCAGCCTCCCCAGTGAGTGTTTGCATAATGAAATGTAGATGTGCTTTCTCTGCATGGCACGTCTAAGCTCCTGGATGTGACGGGTGGGCTGTCAGATTTCCTAAAGTGAATGGATACATTGCGGCTTAGCATTATCCCTTCACACCAAAAAAAATAATACAAAATAAAATTGTCCACGTGCCAGAAGAGAATGAAACCAGGTCAGCATGTCTCAGTACACCATTAACAACTCAAACTAAATCAGGGAAAACTTTCAGACTGTCTTGCCAGAATATATATTTCGCTGTATTTTATAACAGGCTGCTATTGTGTTGAGGGTGGCTTGTTATATGAAATGGTTTGGTGCATCAGTGCATTTTTGTGCAGTTTTTCTTGGATGGATCACAAATACGATAATTTTAATCACTTTTTTCTGTTTTAATTTGTATTACTGGGATTATTGTATTACTACTTATTCTTGGTTTAATTCACCACTAAGATTTTCTTAAATCAATAAATGCAATTTATTCTTTTATCTATGATTATAATAACCTGAGTGCATAGTGTGCACATAATTGTGGGTAAAATTTTAATATTCATTGAGAAGCTCGGGGCATCATGGCTGTATGTGGAGTCTTTCACCGTACACGTGTCTAAAGAGTGAATTCCGAAATGTTGGGAAGGGAGGTCACACAGGAGTGGTAACCACTCACCTCTCCATTGGTGTGATTTCAAAACAAAGGGATGCTATTGAGAAACACTGGAGAAATAGGATGAGACAGCACCTCCACTGTTTACAGCACTTCATACTTCATACCTTTTTCCTGTATTGGAGGGAGCCGAATTTGATTGTCTGCGCCATAAAGATTTGAGGATGATCTGAAAATGTGCAATAGATTTTAGAAGCAGAAAGTATGACTCAGATTTACTGGTTGGGTGAAGCTGATCTAAACATTTCATGGGTTGATTTACCGTAAACAGCCTGACCCCATGTTGGGGAATATAAAGCTATATCTGACACAGGTAATAGGGAATTAACACAGAGCCACGGTCACTCATTAAATAGCTGGTGTCAGCCTCTCAATGTATGCTGTTTACATAGCTTTTCATTTCATTTCGCCTTTGCTGTTTGTTCAGTTTGCACAGTGCGGCTGACTGGTTTTCATAGCACTATTAAGTGTACTTCACTGAGTTATTCCCTTTTGATTCCTGTGTTTGATACTGAGAGATGACAGAGGGTGAACTAGAAGAGGCATGGCCTCAGCTGTTCCATCAACAAAATCAATATCTTACATCTTCAATGGACACTAGTTTATCACAATATTCTTGCTTTTTCGACAAATACTGCTCCTGGTGCTTTTGCTAATACCACCGATGTAGCCACCACAGCTGCAAATGCTGCTGCTACTACTGCACATATTACACTGCTGTTGCCTGGGCTCCACTGACATACCTCAGCTCAATGCATGCAGTTCTGTGTTACCCAATATGGCAACTTGCTTTGAGGTTGATGGAGTCTGACCTTTATACCTGTAGACTTTGACCTTTCAGGTGGTGCCCATGAGTGCCTCTCTTGCATTTGTTTGTCAGTGTCAGTGAAGGACGTCCTGATGCTTGTGGCTTTATTATTCCTGCGTTGCAGAGGCTGCAGTGAGTGATGCTGATTATATGCAGAGTTTGTTCACAGGGGGAGGGTAAAATGGTTGCCTATTTTCTTGTGTGATTGATGATGTGTCAACATGACTCTGCTACCTACCTGGGAATAAGAGTTTTTGGCTATGGTATTAAACACACCTATCTCAGCCTGCCTTGTCTGGGCTCCAAACTCATCTATTGTAAACTCATCTATAGAACTGGCCAAAATTCTGCCAGGACACAATTCTTTATGTGGAAATGCTGGTTTTTCTCAGATATAGTACAAATAGCTTACTTTGGTCTTGGATTTTTAATTTTTCTTCATGTTCTTTGTGTGGATAATGAAGGATTGAAACTAAAAGCAGTCATCCATGTAAGACTACAGCTGAATTAATGATGTTCAACTGCCACAGTAATAATAGTTTTGCTCGTTTAGGCTCAAGGTTAAAGAAGAGTGGCAGCATTAGGCAGGGCATCTCCAGCCATCTCCACGTGTTGATAATCAAACCGAAAACATTCGTAAGAAGCTGAAAACACGTCACGTCAGCCTGCAAATACACGCAGACGCAGGGCTGTTCCATGCACTGTATGTACCAATTGTTTTCTGAAGAGTATATTTTAAATAACAAGGTATATTCTAATAATATTAATAATATATAAGATTTTACAGCCCTTTCACTTGCGGGGGCTTCAGCTGCTTCTGCCTGGCTACACTGTGACAGTCAGGCTATTAGTCATAACTGCTGAACCACAATGACCTCTCGCTTATGATTTGCCCTGTCATGAAAAACTGACCTTGCAGACCATATGAGCAGTATCATATTGGGTTCCACGGGCCGAATGGAGAGCTGGTGTAGTGTGACGAATTATCCCCAGATTTTCATCCCTTTCATGGTCAGTGTAAGCATTACATAAAAAATCAGAGAAATGCAGGAAACAGACATGCTAGTATGAATGGCAAATATGTTTCTGTTATGCACAAAGACATGGAACTGGGGTGGGAGAACAAAGCATGCTGTGTGACATCACAATACCCATCTCTCACTCCCCACTGCTCATATCGCAGCTACTTCTCACCTGTGAAAGATGGAGAGGGCATATGCTTTCAGACACACCAGCCATGAGTCTCTCTCCCATGCAGGCCAGTGTATTGATTCCTCAGAACTCTGTCTTTGAAAAGCAATTCTTAAACTCAGTTAAAACCTCACTGGATAGGATGCTGTGAAGGTTTTATGAAAAATAATCTGATCTGAAATGTGTTTGGATTGAAGAAGGCTTTATGTGAACAGTTGAAGCACTAATGCAGGATGATTCAATGAGAAAATAAGAGATAAAATAAAGTCATAATAAATGCGAAGGTGGAGTCAGTTTGCCGGGGCTGAATGTAAAGAGGAAAACCCTGGTCGGGGAAGAGGACTCACCTCATCTCTATTAACAAACACACATTCCATGGCTAATGTTTTAGCTATTTACAGGGTAATATATGGGATACTAGACAATTTATATGGCTTCAAGGCCTCTTATATTTGTACTTTTCTGCACAGAGGCTTTCTGCTGATTGATGTGCATTTGAATGAGGAAAAGTTTGTGTGGAAACTCGTATGGAATCACTGTTATAGAGCGTGTCAGCTGCTGTCGGTGGGACAAAGCCTGTGTGCCACTGCTCTGTGATTAAGTCACCCCTCAGAGTGTCAGAGAAGGCTTGTCAGGAATGTGACGGCCTCTAGACATTCTCCATGTTTTTCTTCTTCCATGTTGGGAGGAGACCCTGCTTAAAATAAATTATTGAGAAAGTGGCAAGATAAGATGAGTAGGACGAGTGGACAGGTAGTATGGGGTTACGTTCGATTTCCGTTTTTTGGAATTCTACCAATATCCAGCCAGTGCTTCTAATGTGAGGCATGGGCCAGGGCATTGCCGGGCTCAGTGCCAGGAAATTTCCAGGCAAGGTTCTTGTAATTTGACTGACATTGCACACCATATGTTTAAGAAATGAGAGAGAGGTTTGTGATGAAGATTCAGTTGTCAGCTCAGGGTCAGTGTGTCCAGCATGGCCTAGGGGAGTGACTGTGGCTAATGGTCCTCTGGTTGGGGTGGTAGTTAATGCAAACGTAGAAATATAACAGAACCAATATATAATTACCAGAGAGGATGCCCCCATTTTGTAACAGCAGCAAGTTCCTTTTAGGCTGTATAAATATCAGTGCTGGAGTGCAGATCATTAATCCCCATTAAGCTGGGAAACGGCAAGAGCAGGGCATGCTGAGAAGCAGCATTATTACCATACCAACTCATATTACCATACAGTTTATATATTTTTTTAATTCCTTGTCCTTTCCATCCTGATAGACTTCCCTGATACTTTCCTGCAGTAGTTACCATGGAAAATAAAAATGTTCTGGTGCTTTTGTACAACCTGGAAAAATGTTCGTATCTATTTTTCCAGTTTAATCTTTGTATTTGTGTTTGCTTGAGGTATAAAGTAGGCCACAGGATTACGAGAGAGGGAGAGCTTATATCTGTCTATGATAAAATTGGATAAAATAGTAGACTGTCATTTTATGTATTCATAAATATTCAATGAGCATCATCAATATTTCAGAAATGATAATCTATCTGATCTAATTTAAATATTTAATGCTGTGATTAAGATTTATTTATTTTTTTGCATGATATATTGTCCTTGGACACGCCTTTCTTTCCTCTTTTTTAAAATCGTTCAAACTGCAGGCCAGTTACTTTAATAAACAATAAATAATAGCAAGATACCACGTGTACCATGTGTATCCTCGCTGAAAAGTGCAGACAAGAACATATTTTAAATCCTTTTTGTGTTTGGAAAATTGTGATGAAACCATAATTAAAAATTACAGTGATTCAATTTAATCATAATATGCTATCGTAACAAATCTAAGCTAGCTAGTACTGACATTTTTTTTGATTCTGAATCTAAATTATTAGATTCATGGTTGCTGAGTATAATAATGGTTTTGAATCTGATTAAATGAAAATAATATAGGGACTTTATATCCTGGCAGATGGATTCCATCATAGCAGTGATAAAGACGATGGCATATGAGCTAGACAGCCATTATCATCAAACCACCACAAGCAAGTGAAACAATAGTTTTAGTTAGACTAAGGTAGCCTGTCAGCCAATGGGAGAGGACATTCTATGCCCTCATAAATGAGTGACATGGATGTGAGTGCCACTCAATTATTCATGAAATGGCTGCTGACTCAACTGAAAGCGGTAGTGCTTCTCCCTCAATGGCCATCTTCATGATTTCGAGTTTCGGCACATTTATTCCTATGTTGAGGGGATTATTTTTCAATTTATCCTCTTCTGAAACCAAGACTCAGACCTAATGTGTTTTCTGACAAAACTTGATGCAGGTTTTCATTTCAACCCTAATTTAGCACACCTGATTCTATGAATTAGCTGCTAAACAAGATATCTAGGTGCTGAATGAGATGTGCCTTGTTTGTGTTGGAGTGAAAAAAGTGTTTGTGTGCGAGAGAGAGAGAAAAAAGCAGCTGCTGGGTAGGAATGTACCAATACAAATTTAATCCCCTCAGTTCCCCGCAACAATCTAAAAGACTCGTATCACAGACCGCTAAACAGCAGTCTTACCAATGACAAACTTTGTTTGCATTATTTATTATCAGGGTAGTACTTGCTCAGGGTTAAGACTATGTCCGTCGTGAGATGATATTCAAGCCCACAACCTTACCATTACAAGTCATTATTTTCATAATTACAACCATTATCAAGTTCATAAAAGCTAAACCAGAGTGGCTTTGCTTCCAATGCAATTGAGGAAGTAGAATTGTGCATTAAACAGTTCCTTTATGCTAAATATTTTAGTAGCTCTTGTCAACAGAGACTTAATAACCAAATAACAATCAAGTCACTGGGTATTAAGACTTTGCTAAATATTAATTTAAAGTAATAAATTCTTGGACTCAATTTCCTTCATTTATTTCCCTGTGGTTGTTAAGCAAACATGATTTCCCATCCATTGGAATGAAAATAATTGCATATTTGAACTTGCTTTTTTCACTTTTTGAACATAAGAGTAGAGTCTTACGTATTTTGTAGATTTTCATCATAAATGTAATCAAACACATTTTTGTTGAGTTAGTTGATTGATTGTTAAATAAACATGACTTCCTATTCATTTGAATGAAAATTATGTATTCAATAGCTTTTATTTTTTTTCACTTAAGACTACTCTTGTATATCTTGCTGATTTTCCACTGAAACCCATTTTTCATCATAAATTAGTGTTACAAGTGTTACAATTATAGTAAGGTTAGAGTAAGGGTTAAAGTTAGGGCCACAGTTATGATCACAGTTTTTGCAAAGCTTAGCATAAGGGTTACAATTAGCATTCGCGTTATGACTAGTGCCAGAGATAATGTTAGTGTTCTGATAAGGTAATGATACGGGTTAGAGTTTTTATTAGGGTTAAGGTTAACACTGCAGTTATGGTTCTGGTTGAGGAGTATGCATCTTACCACACACATTATTTAACAGGATTCAGTTTGGACAACATTGTCACCAGCCATAAAGCTGGACTGGTAACAGTTTTTTTGTGGTGTGTACAAGAATGTTTATTTATCTTTGAGAAAAGCACACAAGGCCACAGGTGGGGAAAAAAGCAAAAACCATGCATTTCTGATCTCCTCATAGGATTCTGGTTCCAAATTATGAATTAAAACAACAAAGAAAACAAAGCACAAACCAAATCAAAAGAACAATTTTCAGCCACAAATTGGATTTTTGAGATACATTTCTTCCTCTCTCTCCTTCACTTTAGCTCCTGTGTGGTTTCTGTTTTTCAGTCACAGTCAACATCTGTGAAAAGAGGCACACATTTAAGACCTTGAGCTGATTAAGAAATGCAATCCAGGTGGGTGGCTACCTAACAAGCAGGTGGGGTCCCAGATTTCCCTCTCTCAGGCTGAGCTCTGAACACAAACATATTTTCTGTTACCTTTTCCCTCACATTTAAACATTTTTTCTCACTCACCCATCTCTTTTCCTGGTCCTATGAATGACATAAAGTGTTCATCAAATATCACCTAGTTATCTAATTGCCATTTTCTAGTTTCAGGTTTTCTGTCCTGATAAGTGTGCGTGTGTGTGTGTTTGCCCTTGAGGAAACTACTCAGATCAGATGAACAGATGTTACTTGAATGCTTGTCTTTTGTCATCCACCACATGTGGTATATTGCTCCTGTAATTCTTAGTATTGAATCCACAGCCTTTCAGTAATGCGGTAATATCATATACATACTGGTTGATCATGGCTTTGTATTATAATGCTCCTGCGTGCCCACACCTACAACATTCCAAAATCCTTTCTCTTTCACATCAATGGATGGCACAGACGAAGTCTCTGTGGGCAGCGTGACCCAGTTTCTCTCTTTGTTCTCCTGCAGCTCTCTGTGCGCTCGCGTCACCCCGAACCCCGTCTTCATCAACACGCAATTTATTCTTTTAACAGCGGTGCAGCTGGAATTAGACACTGACTCCTGCAGGGTCATAAAATCAGCAGCGATAACAGAAGAGCATCCTCCTACCCAAAAATGTCAGACATGATGTAATTGTAGAGTCATTGTTGTAACAATGAGAAGTCCAAAAATAAGGAATATATTATATGTATACCAAAATATAATATACGAATGTGTACATTGCCACAGTCAGGTAGTAATTTTATGATCTCACTTTACACTAAGGGCCATTAATATCTGTGCAATCACGTTGTAACTACAAAGGAAATTACAAATGAGTAATTACTGATTACTGTGTATATGTTCATTGTTACATAGTGTTTAAAAATGTAATTTATGGCTATATTTCAAGAAGTCGTCTTCAGCTATGTTTTGAAACACAACTTTAACAATTGCAAGTGCTATGTAAAATGTTTATGTACACAGTAGTTCCACCATACATACCTCTTCAGTTACAGTGTAAATACACAGTTATTGGCACCAATTCACATAAACTTGTGGAGTACATACTAATTTCAAGAATGTTGTATCAGCATACATATTGAGGCATAAACCCTCCGATACGTTGAATGATGCAATCGGCAATTGCGCATCGCCCTGTAGAGCTACTGACCACAGTCAGCATTGGCATGGTCCAGATTTTGGGCTCATCCGTGCACCACAGCGTGGTGCCTTAACCGAATGATACACCCAGCGGCCCGCTTAAACCTTTTTTAATCTAACATTCTTAAATCTGGGAGATTGCAAAGGTATGGAGTGATAGCCCACACTGTGAGCTTTGTGAGACCTGCTGTGCATTAAATATTTACAGATACTGAAGGTCACTTGAAGAGAGAGCCCGGCACTGAGTACTACAACGCTCCGGGACATGCCCTTACATGTCCACCTGAGGAAAGGATTTGGAGGTAATGAAAAAGTGGTAGCCATGTTGTATTTATTGTAATAGAGAACACTTATCTCACGATGACCAGCACTGAGCTTCATTTGGACTCCAGTCAGGAGATCCAGTGTATACTAGTCAGGCCTAATTTGCTCGTGAGAGGCTAAACAAATTAACACTTGTGTCAACACTTGTGGCTGAGAGCATGTTTGTGATTGTGCAGGTGGATTGACAATGCAAAAATGGACAAACTTCCAAGACCCATCGGACTCAGACAGACAGGTGGCTTGCAAGGGTGAGCAAACAACTCTAGGTTTCTGAAGCAGACCTAGATCTATCATTGTATTTCAAGAAATATTTATGTCAGAAGGTAATTCACAGGTTTAAAGTTTCCTGATTACACCAACGATTAATTCAGCAATGGAAAACAATCAACCAATAATTGTTTTAATTGGCAGTCCTATTATATTTAGGTCTAAATAAATAAAAGTGAGAATTTTGTTATTCTGCCATGTTCCCTCTGAAACAAACTTATAAATGTATAACAGCCTAACAATCATATTTTATCTTCATTAGTGTAAACTAGTGCTTCACCCAGGAAGCAAAACGAGCATTTAAATGGCAAAACCAAACTATGTGCTCGCATATGTTAGCACTACAGTCAAAACAGGCATGTCCCTGCCCTCATCTGTGTAAGGGCAACGACCTCAGAGATCACAGTGGCTGCACCTATAGGGGAAACTTCTGTCAGTTCCTCCTGTAATTCATTGAAAGTCCAAATGTGTTCAAGAGGCCATTTTAGCACTGTGCTAACAAGCCATGCTGCGATAATTCAACCCTATTATATGATAATTCAAGCAATGCAACTTCATGAGCACAGTAGGGAAATAATGAGCCTTTTCCCAGAAGTCTTGCTGGAGGACCCTGAGAAGAAGTGTCTGGTTGTGATTGCAGTGATTGCAAATCTGCTGAAATAAGGGCTGCAAGATGTACCATATTGCCCCCCTCCCCTGCCCCACCTTTGTCTGAAGGTACTTTGATACCCCACACAGAAAAAGCCCTTTCTGTTCACCATGTGTCTACACATGAAAGCTTTTAGTTTTGTCTGAGGTGACCTCTCACATTTCACATTGAATGCGGAGAGAACTGTCTTGGTAGTGCGACTACTGAATCATGGAAGGCCATGGGTAACCACTTGGAGCCACTAAAGACTAGCTTGTTCCCCAGAAAGGGAGTCAGATATGATCAGTCATGATCTGATAACATGGCATAGAGTTCAAACAGAGTTACCATAGCATCTTCAAAACTGCCAAATCACAGTTTGTGACCACATTCTCTTGCCACAAGAGAAGAACTGTTTCATTAAACTTCACCACTCTAAACAAACCAGGTGTGAATGTCGTCTTAATCATTCATTTAAGATGTATAGGATGGTGGCGTAGGATGACGGTGTAGATGAACCTGGAGCCACTTCCATGTGAATTTAGTAAAATTTCTTACAGGATTGTGGAACTTGTATTATTTCCCATACAGTTCTACTCATTTTCATTAGGCTTGTCACACTAAATAAGACTTAACAGTCTAATATCTAAAAAAATACAATAAAAATTATACTAAAGGAGATGCAGCGAATGATCGCATTGACAGTAATTCTGCTCTTTAGCTGAAGTCATTGTGTGTGATTTTTATATTGATGGTGTATTTGGCAGAGACACCACACTTAGAACAACTTGTGCATATCCAATTGCTTTCAGTGTTTCATTCACATTGACTTTCTTTGGGTGAGCTGCCCAAATAGATTTTCTTCGGTACAAAAAGTTTTTTTTGTACTTAGTTGTTATTTCTGTAAGCAATGTCCTCCACTGATCGCCAACCCAACCCCCTGTTAACCGTTTCTAGTTTACTGCAAATGCGGTTCAAAATGAAAATGCATATGTGCAACAAAAGTTTGATTTACTGCAGCATGGATTTTTAGGTTTTCAAGAGAATAATCTTTAGTTGTCTGATTGATATTTTGTCCTTGAAATACAACTTTATATCATAATGAATCCACCCAGGAGACTGTTGTTGCTGTTGACAGCTTTGATGTTACAGTGTTCAGTGAACCGTGACTGACCAAAGATTAGTGATGCAACGAGCTGAAACTGGCGACACTTCATAAAACTCAATGTGTTGATGATTGGACTGCTTTTTACCCACACAATGTATCAAATCAAAGGTATTTTTTAATTCAGTGAAAAGTTCTCTTTTCTAAGGATTCTCAAACGTCCTATGTCCCACAAAAACTTCCCAGGCTGATACTGTTTTCTGGCTGATAGCCTCTTCTAAAAACCTCTGAAAGAGACACAGACACGAGCTGTAGAAGGAGGAAGGGAGAGAGAGAGAGGGAGATGGGGAGAGAGAGAGAGAGAGAGAGAGAGAGAGAGGTTGGCTGCAGGGAGGAGTGAGAGATTCAAGGTTATCTGCAGTCAGTCAGAGATGCAGGCTGCCTTCACTCTGGGGCCCCCAGTATCGACCGGTGTCAGGCGAGGAATGCGTCATCAAGTCCAGCCGGGATTAAAGATATTTCCGAGATAGCATGGCACTCAATTCTTGTACTGTATGTCTCTATCTATATGCTGCTCTGATAATAGATTCAAAGCTTTCATCATCAAAGCCTCCCCACCCCACAGACATTTCATAGTTTAATAATTCACTGGGAATTTTAAGAAATGCCACACAAATTCCTTTGGATGAACTGGAAGTCATGGCACATGGCACATTTCTTGCCAGTTGAATATTGCTTCAATACTGTGTGTACAGAGAGAGAAAATTATGCAAGTATTTTATTAATCACAACTATTTCATGTTGAGTCTTGCCTTGCATGATTGTTATCCAAATTTTGCAGGGCACCTCAGAATTGATGCAACAATCATATGTCAGGCACCAGGAACATTGTTAGTTACTCACAAGAAGTCATATGTCTAATTAGAGGAGGTATGTTTACTGTATGAGCACAGAAATGGCTCCTGGCTTGGGTTAGCTTGGATAGGGACAACTGTTAGAAAACAATGTTCTGTGGCACAGATAACCCAAAAACTCTTCTGTGAATCGTGTTTTTTTTTTTTTGGATGTTGGGTCCTTGCAGTCCCTGGGGTCACTCAGGTGTTTTAATTCACATTATCTTTCTGTTGCTGTTTTGCTGGATCACATCATTAGTCACCTCATTATAAAGGCTGCATGTGTGCGTTTCTGCTTTCCCTCTGTGTTAATGTACTGCGCCTCCTTGCCTAGCATGACCCCCTCCTGGCTAAGCTTACAGGAATCCAGTCATTAATTCACCTCCAGCACAGTGTACCCCCTGAGGGGTTCATAACCAGCTACCAATGTTAGGGGGATGCAGGAGCCTGGCTTTAGCCTTGGGAGAAAAAGGGGAGGATAGAGTATATAGTATTTATTAACCTCTTAGCGCAAAGCCCCTAGTGGTCGGCCGGACGGCGTGTCCAGATTACTAAACTCAGACATTCGGTGCTACTGCAACCAAAGTACGAGTTAAAAACAGAAACGCATTCTTCTAGTTTAATTAGTGGACGATACACGACAACTATGCCAAATACAGAGTTTCGCAGTGCCACCATTGTCGCTCTGGCCGTTCATTTAACACGCACCCCCTCCCTGCAGTCTCATCTAGAAATCATCCCCCATCCTTGACATAATAGACAATATTGTCCATCTTGGCATTCATAAAAATATTCTTTCACCACTAAAAAATCGTATTCCGTCATAGCAACAAGATAAACCCGACAATAGCCCTAAGATATGCCTATACAGCAGTGAAAACGCTGCTCACTGAATAACAAAATAAACGAGAAAAAGTTTTTAAAAATGATACATTCTACAGTCAATATCTGGGACTAAATATTGAATAAATATACAACCTTACCATTGGTTTTACGCATAGATGTGTCCCTTTTGAGACTGAGTGGTCATATATTGTCTTGGACAATCCGTTTGGGAAATATACGCGCATGTGTGATGCCTGGGTACCTTCCAAAATAGCTGTGCATAATACCACACCTGTTGTTTACGGCGTCGTCGCCCTTTTTAGTACAGTCTGGCTTGATTGACAATTCATTTATTCAGTAGGTGAGAGTATAAGCTTTCTAACGATGTATAACATGTCTAATTTTGCTTTTGGAATAGCGTTTTATAGGTCAGAGTAACTGGAATTTTTCTTATTGTCGCATTCAATTACGCATTCACGTGGTAGCACTAAAACAAAGACACTGCTAACGAAACCTTGTCAACGATTTTTCGAAATTTCTTGGAAAATACTATTATTATTGAGGACTTCAGAGCATAGCTAAGCCATACGTTTGCTGATAGACCTAGCGGGCATAGTTTTCTGGTGTAAGACAGGAGCGGATAGAACTATATCATTGATTTCCTGTCTCTGTCTCCATCTACTGAAAACAGACAAGATTTCATCATTTCTGTGTAAGTATTACTGCTCAAAATACTTTGGTTATTACGTCATTTTAGAAATTGAGTGTCTTTAAATAGGTTAGTGGTATTATATAATGTGGATATTTCACACTGCAATGTAAGCGTTAGTTAGTAGTGTAATAGTTTTTTTGTGAAGCATGCAACAGTGATGACGTTAGAGTTGGAGCATTGCCAAAACGTGGACGGTTGAAAATTGTTTTTATGTCGTCGTCCCAACCCCATACGAGAAATCATACGAGAGTGCAAAGCATAGAAATACATACAAGAGTTAATTACTCATTTAGGTACTGTACCGCATTGTGTGACAATATTTTTGCATTATTTTTTAACCTAATAGCAATGTTCCATCTTAAAACTTCATAAGGGGCTCATTTATATGCTTTATAATGAAGCATTTTATTTAATTTTGGAGAGATTTCGGATATGTTTCTGGACCCCTAGATATTTCAGACCACTGTATGACTGAAAGCTTGTAATTCCGACTTGAAAATGATGCAACAGTGATTTTCTTGAGTCAAAACAGTTGATTTGTAGTGTAATACGTGAATGTGTTGTGATTCACAGCAATGCATAATTTAGACATTTTGGATAGATTTGGAGACACTGGGTACACTGCTTAGTTTTTGCTTCATACATCTATAGTAGTTCTACATATCCACCCTTAGATTTTATGATATATAACTTGTGGTCAAGAAGTTTTTGATCCAGCACATGTATAGTTTAACCTGCTGTATATATCCAATCACTCAGTATTTCTTTGCAAACTAAGAAAGTGCAAATGAATTTTTGATTTTTTGTCTACACAATTGCATTTGTGGCACTTTATTTCTTCCAAAATTATGAATATAAACTAATCTGTGTTAGTATTGTAAATTGTACAAATGTCTTGCTTCATTTAAGCCATTTTTCAAGTCTCTGTGATGTTCACATAATCGAGTTATAAATCCTTAAATAGGGTACCCCTTAAATGGGAAAGGATTGGCAAGATTTGGCATGTGCGCTAAGGGGTTATGGGGTTATGCTAATGGCACCTAATCTCAAAACACCTGTGATTAAGGCTGCTAAATTCCCAGTTTTTGGCCGGAATGGTTTGTGGTCCCAATCGGACAATGCACGGTTTCCGACATGCGCTGGTTCCGACAGTACCCCCTCCTCACCTCCCGGATGGTGATCGGTTCTGATAACATGGTATAAATGTTATAAATTTGGCAACCCTGCCTGAGATGTGGTTTTTTCTCACATCAGTGTAAACAGACCTAAAGCAAATACTGATTTACATGTTTCAACACAGCAGCAAGAATTAGGTGATGCATTATAAGCAGTTCCCTGGACACAATGAATGCATAGTGCTCACAGATATTGTACCTTTTACCTTTTAGTAATCTGGATGCTCAACTGTTTAAAATGCTAAGAGTCCAGAGTATTGCCTGACCTTGCTGTGGCAATTCCCAAGAAAGATGGCATGTTATTTTCGAGGAATTCATAATTCTGTTTCTTTATTAGCTTGGAGTTTGAGATACCTCCAGAACACCGTATATTCCTTTGTATTTACACTATACAAATACAATGCATTTTCTTCCCTCCCAGAGAGCAATGCATGACAAGACAGTTAAAAAACAACATTCTTAATTTAAAAAATCGAAATACCTCGACTATACTTACCAAACTTGATACACAATTAGAGAGAGCATATTAATTATTCCCACTTTCAATGACATAATTGTATATATACATTCAGTATTCACAAATATGCTAATTTTTTTTACCACTTCATTATATGTTCCAAATATGGCATTTCTATAGCTGTAAAATAATTATTAAAATACTTGCAATGTATTTGTACATATATTGAAAAGTGTTTTAATAATATTTAACATTTTACATTTAAGTATCTGGTAGGCTACATGTTTTGCAAAGGATGACAGTGGAGAGGGCTGGTGTCCTAAGAGTGCATACCATTGAAATTGCTAGTCTCAGTTACCAGTGAAAACAATGGGCTGTGTAGAGATCTCTTACTTACTTTACTTATTAAGGAAGAAAATTGCAGATGAGCCAGCTTTTGTGATCCCACCACTTTTTCAATGATAACAGTGAAACAACACCCTTGGGTTCTGTGACAAATTAGGCAAGTGCTACCCATTAGGAATTGCCTTCTAAGGTTGATATATTATGAACTGATCTGTTTTAGCTGTCATTGCTAATGCAATACGTCACCTGCAAAAGGCTATGATGAATGTTTCCATTGTTTTTTTGCCTAATTATGTGCAATAGTTAGTGTGAGTGCACTCTAGTAACACCATTTTTTCAAGTCAAAATCTCTAGGAATAAGGGTCTATTAATTACCACAATACTTACAATGCTTTTTTCCGCAAATGTCTTATTAATGAAAATGATCTCTTAGTGTCAGCTTCAGTGCCAGAAATTGTTAATTTAGTCTTCAACACAACTCTCTGGAATCAGATCTTAGGGTTCAGATTTGGTTAGAGTTATAAAAATGGTAAGTGTGAGGGTTAGGCAAGATTAGAGTTGTGTTCAGGAGGAATAAAGTAAAGACAAGTGTTAGTCTTTGATTTTGGACTTGTGAAATGAAACACTATATAGTGCTAGATATTTTTATATTGTTCTTATAACAATATATATCGTAAAACACATATTGTATGTATTTTATTGAATTGATTATGTTTCAGTTGTTTTCCTGAATATTGTTATTTCCCAGGGTTTTTGTTGCTTTGTGTTTCTTTGCTGCTGTGTTTGTTTCTGTCTCCCCTGCAGGTGGATATGAGGCTGTCATGGTCCTGTTGTGGAGATCCTGGTCGGGTCATGGGCTGGGCGCATGCAGTTGCCTGGCAACCATCTTTTGAAGAAATGTAGAGCCAAGGATGCCATTGCCCATTGCCTAGCAACCAAAGATTCCTGAACTGGGGATGCCAAGGACCATTGCAAAGCAGCAGAATTAAAAGATGTGGAACTATAAATAACTAATTTGCATTGGTGTCAATCATTCTGATGATTCTCTTGTTCTGATAACCCTGCTTATGACTTTTCTCACAATGCACCCGTAGATCGCCTGCTGTTAGATTATTCTTCTGTTTAGCTCTCAAAAATGATTTTGGAGAAAGTGCGCAGGTTACAACAGGTAATCAATAATTAGCATAATTTCTCTTTTGGAACATGTCAATGTGGATTCTGTACCTGCACACCCGCTGGCCAGTGAGACATTGTGATCTGCCATGCACATGTGGATATACTGGTAGTGTGCGTGTGTCTTCTTTAGTGTAGGTAACTCACCTTTTGTGTGTCTCATAATAAACGTGCTTGTCTTTTTTTATATCAATGTGCTCAACTTTGGTTTTCTGTGGGGTTGTGTTTATCACTGATGTGGCTTAGTGGCTTGGATGTAAGACAATAGTTTTTTGGATTTAGCTGATTTCCACTGAAGCCCATTTTTCATCATACATTTCTTTAAACATATTTAATTTCATTTATTTTATCATGGTTAAATACACACTATTTCCTATCCAACTGCATCAACAAATGACATTTTCATAAAATGTTTCCATTTGATAAATTTCTAAAAGAAAAAAAAAAAAGTCTTATGTATTGTATTTATGATTAAAAAACATTGAACATTGAACATTTTTCATCATAGATTTCTTCAAAAACATTCAGCTTGGTAGTTGAATAAACATTATTTCCCATCCGTCTGTGTGAAGAAATTTCATATTTCATTTTTTGCACAATTTTCACTTTCTGGACAATGTATTTTGCTGATTTTACATTCACAGACATTTTTTATTTTGAATGCATTCATGAAGAGTGGTGAACTGTGAAACACATAAGACGATACAGTCTTATGCTCAGAAAGTTAAAAAATAAAAATTAATTATGAATATGCCATTTTTCATTGAAATGGATAGGCAATTTTGTGTATGTCATGGTTTTGGAGTGTTTACGCCATGTCTTTTCCAGCTTGCGTCATTATTTCGTTTACTACGGCCATTGGGTTTTCTCTCCGCCTTTTCTTTAGTTATTACGGTCTTTTAGTTGTCTTCATTTCCTTGATTGTATTATACGCGTGCAAATCTCTTTTTACTATTTGCACCTGGTGGCGTCTATTTAAACCCCTAGCAAACCGAGTAGGTTTGCTTTAGTGTCACTTGCGTTACGCGAAAGCCGGTAACTTGGTCTGTTTGGTAAGAGGTATAGGGTATTGTTCAGTACTAGATCGGTTCCTCTTCTGCGTCCTTTGTTTTACGCGAAGAGTTACTGCGGAACTGAACTTAGAGGTTATTGGATTGTAGGCTACAAAGTTAGCACTACTATCCTTTCTCTTTTCTACAACTCTAGTGGTTCTTTTGGCACTCCGCTGTGCGAGGGCTGTTTAAAGTTCTCACGTTCACCAATTTTTTTCAGACTTTTTTGGGTTATTTCTCAATACTCCTTAAGCCTTGGTTTCTTCACCCTATACTCGGGTCACTAAAGCTTTTTCTTTGGGATAGTCTCCCCTAGGAGTATTGTTTTTCTTTTCGTTTATTTTCCCCCTATCCTTTTGTCTCTCACGAGGCTTAGTGGATATTCCGTCCAGGTGGATATCTTGAATCCCTGCTCAGTCGCGTTTGGTCTCTGAAATTCCGCACTCCCTCAGTGTACCCATCAACCGCACTGAAATAAATTATTAAAAATGGGTGTGATGTTTTTGAAGAAAACAGTTTCAGTGGTGACCTGTGAAGTACATAAGACTATAGTCATATGTCAAAAAAGTTCTTTATGCCCTTTTTATTTACATTGATGGGAACGTTGGTTCATTTATCAACCACAGTGCAATAAATGAATAGAAATGTTTGAAGACAATCATGAAGAAAAAATAATTTAAAGTGAGATAAAGATACCAAACTGCTACCATCCCTTCCAATTCCAGAAGTCTATTTTCTATCTTTTCTTTAGCTAAGCAAGGAGTCCAGAAGGTGTGAATATTGTGGTAATTAGCAAATTACCTGTCAACAAGAAATCAAATAAGCACCTTTCTGAAAAAATACTATTGCCAATTAAAGCAAAATTTTTTTAACAGAGAATGATGTCAGTTTATTTGTTAAGAAAGCAAATAAGTGAAAATCGGGGGCGTTTTTGCTGTGCAGAGCCTTGTCGGGTAGAAAACATATCAGTTGTGGTAAAAATATGCAGTTTGAGTATGAATATGAGTTTTGGCACTAGCTTTGTGCCTGTTTAAGAAGATATCTGATACACTGCTGTTTTTCCCTCTCCCTGAAGCATCACAGACCGGTTCAACACCTGCCTTTAAAATCAGTATCTGGCAGACAGTTCCATTTTAAAAGCTTCTCTTTCTGAAGGGAGAATGGAGTGGCTGTGTACTACAGCAGCATGCATAACAAGTCCTCAGTTTCCCCATGAATGCAGTTAGTGTGGTATGCATTAATGTTAACGGTGGCTAAATTAAATTCCCTTACTTGGATTTAGAATGGAAAAGAAAAAAAAGGCTTCTGCATGCTTCAACCGAACTGGTTCATACAATGCGTTGGCCGACTGTAATAATAACCGAATAAACTATACCATTAAAATAATACAACAATAGCCATTTAAACTAGAGCCAAATCTAGAAAGAAATGGTGAGGCATGTGTAACTCCCTCCTGTGAGTGTCTAGGCAGCATTTGTGCAATCCGATTGCGTTGCTGTTCTGATGTTGCATGTGGTTTTGAATAGATTGAATAAACTGCATTGAAGTGCTATATGTTGTGTTATAAAAATAATTTATTAGAACAGATTAATAAATTAATCAGACAATCAGTGCACACAGTGTAATCCTGAAAGAGAGATGGGTGATGTACTGAACAAGTTTACTGAACAACTGAGAAGCAACAATGCTTGTTTGATAGCTGATCACTTTATATCATTTGAATTAAATTGCAATATAAATGGTTTGCATATAACAAAAATCACAGACTTTAACTTTCTTCAGTATGTAAAGAATCCATAGGTGCAGCTTGCTGTCAAGTAAGACAAGTGTTCATCATTAACTGGTGATAATTTTGGGAAACTGTGGGGGGCGGGCGGGGGCGACCCCGTATCCTATAATTTTGACAGGTAGATGCATCAATGTGGCACACTTTGAGAGGTGCTTGATTTCCTGAAAGACATTTTATTAAATAGTTGCCTGTAATGGTATCAGTTTCCCTATTCTAAATTCTAACAAAAAGGAATGGATCTTTTCTAAATGTTTTATTGTGATAAAAGGTTCCATTTTGGTTTTAGTTTTGAAACTGCCATCCTGAAACACATGTGCATTTTTTTGTTGCCTGCTTTAAAAAAGAAAAAAGAAAAGAAAATGTATAACACAATGACCACAATAATCAATGTTTGACAGCAGCTTCAGTGTTAGAATATTCCCAATGATCATCGTTGAAGGTCATGCTATGCCTGTGATGAAGGCAGCAGTTGGACAATAGTAGTGTCTATTCAGGCTGTGGGAGACCTATACTGTAGCAGTGTGTAGTGCAGCCTACCACTCCAGCTACAAGGCCTGAGCACCACACTGGTCTTGCACTGCTCCTGTCTATCTTCTCAATATGGCAGTTGCCTGTTGTTCACAAAGCCGGAAAGATGAAGCATTCAGATATGGGCAACAAGTCATCTGGGACAGACAGGATCTAGGCCGGCTAAACCTGATCCATCACTTCCTGCCTCAGCCGGATTTGGACTGGGCCTCTCCAGAGAGAGGTGAAGCCTCTCTCTGGAAACATAACGAGTGACCCAGAACTCTTTTCCAGCACTTCAGTTTGATTTCTATGAATAGTGTCACAGAGAAATGTACGATTAAAGTTAAAATTTAAAGCTGGGTTTGTAAATAATGGAAAAACCTGCTTACTGTGCAGAAACATGCCATGCTGCATTCAACAATGGGAATCGTCTGATCAGATCACAGAGAATCAGACGTCTCTATTATAGAGCCAAAGCTAAATCTTTTCAGACTTTTTTTTTTTTTGTGTGTGCAAAGAACTAACATGTAAAGAAACCGTTTGAGCAGCTATTTTCTGTAAATCTGTTGTGTACCGACAGTACATAATAAATTCAATCTGGTAACACATTGCGTCAAAGACAAAATACAATCCTGCTTTTTTGAGAACACTGGCAAATTTATTTAATTTACATTTTTTTTTTTTAAATCTCCTTTGTGTCATCAATAAAGACTTGTGCATTCATTTATACATTATAGCCACCATTTAGCATGTTCTCAGCAGATCAATGTAATAGCCAGCTTTCAGCTGTTGCTACCTCAGTGAACCACTCTAGACTGTCAGTGTCAACAGCATGCAAGAAGTTTCTAGAGGCTCCTGCTGGTGATTCCACTAACAAAAAGACAGGCTCAAAAAAAAAAATCTCAATGAAAAAGCTTCCTTTTATGAAAAACACCCATGGAAAAAGGAATCTCATGGTGCTGAATGTATGTACATGACTAGCATATTTATTTTTTGGAAGGAAATGTTTTTGAAGAAATGTAACATGACCTTGGGCAAATCGGGCCCAAGATGTCAGACACCTTCAGACGTGCTTACCTCTGCGTTGGCTCTGACAGATATGAGAATGTTGACTCTTGCAGTGGTTGAGAGACGAGGTCCCTTGTGGCATTCACATGAGAACAGCCAGGTGTACAGCAGACCCGGCTGCTGGCATAAACAATCTATGCAGTTATTTAGGGCCACAAAACCATCCATGGGCCATACAATTCATTATAGAACACATTTTATTTAATTATGTCCACAGCTATTCGATTCATGATCCATGATCACTCCTGATACCTGGAAACCAGCCCTCCCTGGTCTGGGATTGGTTCTGGCAACATTCTTATTTAGGGCCACCAAAAACCCAGAGCCGACTGTGGCGCGCAGCACTGAGGGCATGGCACTGCTATGTCAATGAGAGACTGTCCACTTGCAGGAGACCTACCATTTAATGGCTGCATTAACCCGGTCTGGATGCTCTGGATTGGAAGGACAGAATCAGACATGAGGGTATGTAGCTCCTCAGTGGATTGGCTGCTTCAATACTGCAAGACCATATCTGAAACGAAGAGACAAGAATGATCATAATATTTTCAAAATAACTTTGCTTATTCTGGGTCTGACTTCAATTGTTTGGTTTGGACTGAGCCAGCTGTGAATGCATTAATTCCATTCCGCTCGCGCAAAGCCCAGAGAGCTGTTTGATCCATTCCTTTCTTCTCATCCATTTCTAAGCAAAAAATATCCCTCAAGTCAAAGCTTTTTCTTAACCGTTCCCTCACAAGGGCATTATGATTTCCAGGTGCACATGCATCAATTACTCTAACACTACTGCATCTTAATGTTATACAAATCAACGGCAGTGGCAGTTTCATTTATGTGAGCTGCAGTAAGGTGGGGCCCAGGGGGTGAGCAAACATGCTGATGTGGTATAAAGCGTTCTCCTGCCTGGGGCTCATTATGTGTGAAATGCCACTTGCTTGGCTTAAACTCACCCTAATCAGATGCAGGCATGACAAACTCTGACAGGTGTCAGCCGATTACAGATCTTCAGATTGCGTGAATGTCCATCCATACAGTATCGCTCCGAATAACTGAGAACAAATGAGAAACGATCAGAAGGAGACGGTAAGGAAGGAAAACAATAATAAAAAAAAAGTAACTGCCGCCAAGATGCTACAGGGGACCAAAGATAAAATAGACCTGTCAAATACAATGATGAATTTTCCCAAAGGATGGTGTTAGTGACAACCTTGGTGAGACCCCACAGCATGCCTTGGGAGATGCAGTATCATTAAATCCTAGCGCATTGACCAGAGTGTGAGCATAACACTGGGAATAGGAGCCATATACGGAGTCTTCTCATTTCATCAAGTAGGATCTTGTAGGTGTCCCATCTGTCCATATTCTGTTTTTCTGTTGCAGTGAGGTCCCAACCTTATGCACTACTGATTCATGCTACATTTTATTTTGATGTCCTAAAGTTAGTCTTAAATGTGGGCATTATTATTAATTTGTTTTTATTTAAAAAAAAATACCAAAGTACAATTTTTGATGACATTTTTTGCCAAATAAATAACATTGAAATTGGCATTTCCAAGAGCCCTTTTTCTCCCTTTCAAACAAAAATGCACAGATGTGAACCAAGCTGATACTGTGACACCAAAACTGCCAACCAAACTGAGTTTTGTTACCATTGCATCCCTAGCATGCACAGACTAGAAACACAATTAATTTGTTTCCATTTTAAAATACAGAGCCTTAAGAAAGGCAGTTCTCATTACCTAGCATTCAATACCATCAACAACACTCAATACCCCTGCCATCGATGACAGCTGTAGGGAATATGGGGAATGACTTTAAGATTGGCAATCTCTCTCCTGATTAATTTCGGCTCTGTTGTGGGATATTGCAATGTTAACCCATCTCTCTGCTCGTCTTCCTTCACTGTGGTTAATGATTCAGTGCTACTGCCTCACACCTCCTGCCAATACCAGGAACATCAGGACGAGGGCCAGATTCCCTCAGGTGCCCTTGTTTGTGCTGTAGCAATAGTGTCTTTATATAGTGGGAAAGGGGGGCTGCAGGGCAATGAGTCTTTATTAATTATCCCTGGTATGCCCCATACCCACAGTGAGTTTTGCTCCTTAATGGAGGAGTCAGATCAAAGATCAATATGTTTGGTTGTACTGCTTAATTACTTGCATGGTCCAGCATTCGTAATTGTTCTGTGAGAATTAACCAAATTCAGAGTCCGCTTTGAATATGTTTCATCTAGTTTTTATATGTAATATTTACATCAGAAACTATTGAACATTTAATGACATCATGTATTTAGCTGATTATGGCCCAATCGTCATGTTTGATATAAGCTGTTTCCTTCACTTGAAAAGCTTGTCTTCATCACGGAAATGATCTCTACTTCCACTATGACTCATGGCAAGCTAATCAATGTTGTGACTGGGTTTTGAGCTTCTGTGTTCATTCGCATAAAAAGTTCAGGCTGGTCATTCGGTCAGACTCTTGGCTTGCAGGATCCAATAAATTGAAGAGAATTACTTTATTGAGCACACTTCCCATTGAAAGATGTGCAAGACAGAATTTGTGGGGTTTAAGAAGATGATGATGTCTTTCATTTATTTTTATCAGATCTTTGACTTTCTGGCAAAAATATTCACAGTAAAACACAATAAAACAGTTCTTTTGAGCACAGACTTCAATCTGAATGATCTAAAATAATTATGCAAGTTGAAAGATAATAAATTGTCTGAATGAAAGCAAACAGGATTGTATTTAGCATTAAAAACACCAGAAAGTGAATGTTCACTTTTGTAGATGGAACCTTGGTGCTGTTCAAAACGATTATAATCATCATGTCTTTTCGTCTAAGAAAACAATTTTCATCTAACAATTAAAAGATACATAAATTAATTGTCCAATACGGACAGACACTGCCATCCTTGAGATTAATGTTGATTGGGCCGCGATATGAAAACACAGTAATAAGCTGAAGGATATGATTGCTGCTGCCTTACAGGCTGACCTTTCGGAACTCATCATTACTTCATTATCATTGTTTTTCATTACGGCACAATAATAACACAGCCAATGGAAGAAAAGAACACAACCGTTTAAATGGCATTCTAATGTCCTATTACGTTTGGCAGAGGGGACCAGAATGAACGAATTGCTATTATTAACCCAATCCAGCAATGTGGTGCTTTCAAGTAATCCGTCATGTTTCCCAAAAGAGCAGTTTACAATATTAAAATGCCTGCCCTTTCCCCCATTCAAACATGCTCCTGCCTATTTTCTAAGGATCCCACTCAGACGACAAGGCATAACCTTTCCCATCCACAGGGCTGGTTTTCCCTATTTAAAATCTGAATATAAAACGGCGAGACTAGGTCACTGCTCCTAAAAGACAAACTCAGATGTCCCATAGAAACCCAAGGTTCCAGACTCTAGGCATACAGGCTTCTGTCAAAACAGCGACTTGTTTGTAATTACAGTCCGTGAAAAAAGTGAAGTTGGCCTTTAAGAAAACGTGACAGCTAGCTGGTAAAGATTGGACAGTCTACATTCACACACGACAGTTGGTAGCTTTCTGTTTGTGTGTGTTTATTTGTGTGCGTGTGCGTGTTAGAGCGAGTGAGTGAGAGAGCCAGGCGCAGACAGGAGATTAAAGGAAATATGGATATGGAACACCTTGGATAAAGCAGTAAGATTCCACACCATCAGGCATATTGCCTGTTTGATCTGAAAGCCAAACAATTCAGAGGTCATTAAATACAGGCAGGCAGCCACAGGCCATCAGAACTCACTGATAACGCTTATGTCTGTAGGATGTACACACATGGAATGCCAAATAATAACTTAATATAACTTGAATTCCAGGAGAAACTCTTTGCTTGCAAGCTTTGTAAATTGTTCTTATTTCCAGTAAGTATATCAAGTACTTTGCAGTTGCAGAGTTACAGCATTGAAGGTTGTAGTAGTAGTAGTGGTAGAAGTAGGGGTGGTAGTAGCAGTACTAGTCATAGCAGTGGCAGATAGTGGCTATGATAATGGTCGTAGTACTGGTGGTACACTATCACCAAAAGTATCTGAACACCCCTTCATCTGGAGCTAAGGGACGTTCAGTTTCACTAAGGGGCCTGGCCAAAATTTGAATACTACCGCATACAATCACATTTTAGGCAGTTTTGTGCTTCCCCAACAGTTTAAGGAAGTTTAAGGAACTTGCCTGTTTCAGCATAAGTGTGCCCAGGCACACAGTGAGGTTCATACAGAAATGGTTTTGCCAAGAACGGTCTGGAGAGCCAACTGCAAGCCAGGCTTAATGGCCCAATCAGTGCCCAACCTTGCTAATGCTCTTCTGGCTGAATGGAAGCTCGAGTAAAGACTTCCCAGAAGCGTAGAGGTTGTTATAGCAGGGTGGACCAACTCCATATTAATGCCTATAATTTTAGATGTTGAATGTCAGGTGTCCACATACTTTTGGCCATGTAGTGTAGTAGTAGCAGTAATGGAAGTAGTAGCAGAAATAATAGTAACAGCAGAAGTAGTAGCACACTACATTTTTAGTATAAAATGCTCTTACTATAAGTATAAAAAGTATCAACTAACAATGTAACAGAGGTCAGGATGATTCAGGACCACAGTGAAATTTGCCATATTCAGCTTAAAAACTGTAGGAGTCAGTAATAATTACAATACAAAAATTATGAAAAGAATTAAAGATACTGCAGAAAAACTGAAAATGAAGTAATATGAAAAGGCGCCTGAACAAGGCAGAAGGCCACACCGATGGAAAAGATGTGCATACGATTTTCAAAACAATGACAAGTAATTGTTTTGCAAATCAGTAAATGTAATTTACTACATTATAGAAGACACAATTATGTTTATATTCAATCATTTTGTATGTGTTGTAGAAGGTCATGATTAATGCATCCACAGCATTATCTTTTTGCTGAGCAAAACATTTGAGCCTCCATTACGCAATGCACATTCACAAGAATAATAGACAATTTCTTACATATTTATCTTATTCTGACAGTGTAAGAACTCTCAGCTAGGCCTCTGACATTTCAGACTGGGATAATTTGGCCCTTACTCCTCATGTACTGTAGAGGTCCAAAAACCGATGAAAAAAGAACTCTGCGGTATAGTACATTTCAGTAAAGCAAAGAAAGTAGTACAAAAGAAGCTGAGTGCTGGAAAAAGTCTCTAAATTGAATTAAGGAAAATAAAAACTGGTCACTGCTCATCTACTTTCCAATGGAGTAAAAGCGAACAAGAGGAATTCAAAATGAGCAGATTTCTCTTTATGCAAATCAAAGACTTGGCACATACTGTAAATTAATGCAATGCACATCTGAATTTGGCATTACGTACAATAAAAAGCTCCAGTAATATAAGCATAAATAAAAACTCTTGAGAAATATATAAATAATTTATTTAATGCTCCTTAGCTTTATAGGCTGTCTTCAGATTTTTCTCTGCACTACCTCAGCAGCTGAATTTCTGGCTAGCATTATGGCAAGACGTGCTGTGCTTAGCGTGGCATTGTAGTTATATTTTTACATTACATCTTAAGCTGCCCCATTGTAATAGAACAGTTATTTTCCCATGACATCACAGCTGTTTCTATTACAACCTTTGCCCAGATGCGCTACAATTCAGTTTTGCCTGCGCACCACCGAGACTGCTTTTTCCAAATGGCTATTATAAGATTGATTCATTTTCATGCTCACAATGGTTGATTTCATCAGGCACCCAGCAAAATTGTGAATCGGCATTTTAAATTCACATAAAATCACAGTAATAGAAATGTATACCATGCTCAACCATGAATGCCACAATAATTACATACAGGTGTGATATACTGCTAATTTTCACAGAAAGAGAGGATGGGAGAGTGAGGAAAAGAGAGAGAAATTACTTGAGTTACAACTCGTAGTGTTAAATGAGATTAATAGCTAATGCCAGTGTTTTCGGAAAACAACTTGCATGTAACTTCTAGATGCACAGAAGGCATCATTAAAAACTGGCAGCAGCAAAATACATCATAACAATCAATTTTGTGGTGATCGGGCTAAACATATGGTGGCTTGCTAATGTTACCTTCAAATGTGTTCAGTGGTGGAAGAGCAGGTGGACTGAAGGATGGCACTTCATCGCACCCCAGGCCTTTAGTCTCTCCGCGATGCAGGGAACACAGTGTACACCCCAGGCTGCTTTTGTGACACTTCCATATGTTCCTGCAACTGGCACATTTGTATAATTACTTCTGTATCAGGCAAAGGCAAGGTAGGCACTTAATTCAATCTGATGGACTTTTGATTAAATTTCATTTAGAAAAATATATAGGGTTCATCACAGATACAGTAGATCATATGACTAATGTCTTTAATCACAGCCTATATCCATAAACAGAACAGCAGCTTACAATATCGTCACAATTAATATGACTTTTCCACAGCTCATTTGGCTGCTATTGACATTTTGCCAACATTGCATAGAAACAGCATTATTTCCCTTAAAGAACCTGTTCCAGTAACATCAGCAATAAAGTTTTATGCTTCGTCAAAGCTCTTGTATAATTACCATGCACACCCAGGCACCACAAATACGGTACAAATGAGGACACCAGTAAACCCCAGATCTAACCATCTTTTTCTTTTTTCTTAACAAAATACAAGGAACTTGTAAATAACACATTTAAAACATCTGCCAGGTGAAAGAACAAACAAATTTATGGGGACCAAATAGCCCTTCAGCAGTAACTGACTGCAAGTGATTATTTTTTAAGACCATTATGCTACACCCACCCCACCCCCATTTTCAAATTTTTCACTTTTTTTTTCCATTTTCAATGTACGTCCCATTCAGTTATTCTACATTACACATATCGCACATTACATTCATACATTATTACATATTATTTTGACACTGATGTAAAATGCACCAGACTTCAGGAAGCTACTCAATTAATTTCTCTTATTAGTGTGAATCATTATCACGCAATTGATATCACAGCAATACAAATGAGCTATCATCCTTTTAGGATTACAGAAATACATCAGTGTAAACAGTATACATGTAAAGTAGAAAATTAAGATGGAGGCATTTTGCTTTTACCCACTGACGAACTGCTTTATATATTCGGTTGAAAGTATTTGTAGTTCAGCCACATGAAAAATGTGGCGTCAACAGTGCTATTGCTTCTATAATAAGAGATCAGTCATAATGGATAATGAAAGAAATAATGTATTCAAATGATTTCTAAATTCACAAAAACTGCATACGCCACAGAAGCAGAGATTCAAAAGGTGCCGCTTGAGGACCCACAGGTTCACTAGTCTATGTGAGGAGTATATGTATATAGGAGTGTATGTTGTAATATATAGTTTTTTTGTGAGGTGTGTGCATACAATGTTATATGGCCTCCTATACATTGTCAGGTTAGTGAATGGCCAACTGAAGGTTCATTATGGTGAGGGGAGATGACATACCCTTTCTGGTGCCTGTGGTTAATGATTTTGTGTGTGTGCCGGGCAGTGATTGCTCTCAGTGGTGAACTTAGTCTCCATGGAAACCAGACTAGATTCATACAGCGCTCTAGCTAAAACCCCAACACAGACACTACAGTACTAGTAGTACATATAGGGATTGGGAATACAGAGTATGATTTATCACCCTGTCAACCTAGGTCTTAAGAAGAAAAAAAAGGTGATGCTCATTTTCTGAGAATATATCAGATAGTAATACACCAGTTGAATATTTGTAAAACAAATCACACTATAGGATATAATGTAGGCTTGCATTTGCCTAGATTTTTCCAGAGCTACAACTGAAAGTTTTCCCTTCCACTGTATAAGTAAGCACTGCATTTCCTCATCTGTAGTCGGAATCAGCAGGAAAGATTACATTAACATATTTTACATCACATTTATAGTAGAATGCAATTTTGCACAAATCCATTTTCAAAATAGTTATTCATTTCAATTTTTTGTGCATATCGTACAATTTCTTTCTTTTATTCCACAATTTGGAATCCGCAGTCATAGTTAAAGCCCGCAACAACCTCTATCAGTACAGGCGGAATAGCACCATCATGTACTGTTCCTGAAGATCTACCATCCGATAGGTTTTTATTTCAACCTTAATTTGGCACGCCTGATCCTACTAATTAGCAGCTTTTGCTGTTGAAAGAGGTGTGCTTTGTTAGGGTCAGATTGAAAACCTGCAGGATGGTGGATCTCCAGGGACAGGGTTGGAAACCACTGATGTACTGTACATCACACACAATGCACCAGCCACCTATTCTTCTTTATTCTTCAGTCCATCAGATGGGTTAGCCAGTTAAAGCACCAGAGAACTGCAACCAACACAACTGGCACAGACAGACCACAGGCTAGCAATCTGCAATGGAGTCACAGTTATGCAATAAAGCAGAGAAAACGTTCATTCTGCTGAATGTTTGTAATCAGACCAGACAAACCGAACGCACCTCCAGGAATTGTCAGTTGCTCATAGCGACTAACAATACTCAGTTTATGGCACTTAGTTATCAATTGTATATAATATTCTGCTAATGTGAGAATTCCTGTTAGTATTCCTCTCTGAATATTTAATATTTAAACTTCGTGTTTCATGTTCCTAGGTAATAGTTTTTATTGAGTGATGCTTCAAATATCTTCCGGTGCCTCCCTATATTAGTGTGAAAATGGTGCATGATGTACACATTGTTTGAAAATGAGAGATATAAAAATATCAAGACAGATTCAAGTATTCATGAAATATGGAAATGGTCACAACAGGCATTTTGTTTCTCATATGATGTTTTTGATCAATGAATTACAGTCCCTTTTCTTTAAATCCCCATTTGACTCTTAGGCAATAAAAAAAACATGATCAATCTTTGAATTTCTCACTAAATATATTTACATGACAAACAATTCGCCATCAGTGCAATACTCAGGAATGTTGCATAATTACCAAATGTTATACTCTTTCCTTTTAAAATAAAAAAATAAACATGGACTGGTTGAAGCTGATACAATTGATGTAGAAGCAACATTTGCAACTTTAAAACTGGTTGACAGTTTAAAAAAATTAAAGTATATGAGAATCACCCCATCAACAACCAGGTTATGTAGCACTGAAAAAGTCACATAGCACATGTACATATGTATGTATATATCTTGCAGGTAATGGATTGATTTTTTGTACAAACATTTTAATATAACTTTGGCAGTTTCTCAGGAACAGTTGTTTTTTCATATGAAACGATATCAAACTAACATCAGTGTTACGTAAGCTTGCCTTCAAAAGCTCATGTTCACAGTGATAATTCAGAAAGGCAGGAAGCCAATGGAAAAATAATAATAATAATAATAATAATAATAATAATGATGATTTTTTAAAAAAAATTTTAAAGAAAAAAAATGTTTCCACCCTTTCTATTTACTGATTGTGAGGGAGGCTGTCCTCCTTGTTATAAAATTACAAAGACTTATGAAGGTTTAATAGCAGTCATTGCCCTTTTTTTTCCTAAAAAAATTGCCTATTTTCAGGTCACAAAATTCAAAGCGTAAGACCCAAGCCAACGTTTGGTGTGAGATTATGAGAGGACAGGGATGAAAACAGGATATACACAACGTGTTGTGTAGAGCACTGTATCAAAAGATCACTGCAGATGAAAACATGTAACAATTCTAAACCTTCGAATGAAGAATGAATGAGAACACTGGGCAAAATAATGATACCTAATTCACCATGGGGTTTTTTTTGTACTTTTTTTGTATTTTTCCCTATGGTTTGGCACTTCATCTGAACAAATTTCAGTTCAAAAAGACTAAATTTAGTACAAAAATTTATTTAATATCTCATTAAACATAACTCAGAGAATATAGTACTTCAGAGCAAGTATCGGTAAACACTTGTACGTACTGTACTTAAAAATGAAACATTCCGACAGATGTTTTACACACATGCACGAAACGAACGACACACAACTTGTCTCCACAGTCCGCACGGGAGCGGTCCTCCGGGCGCGCCCTGGCGTGCTTTATGACACTTCTTCAGGAGATCGCGTCTCCGACTTCAGACGCACAAACTCTTTGGCCACTTCATCGTTGGTCCTCTGGGAGAGTATTCTCATGATGGTCAGTCCAGTGTCGTCCATGGAGATGTTCCTGACCAGCGGGTACCAGGCCGAACTGCTCGCCTTCCCTGCCAGCTCCTTCAGCTGTATGACGGTCATCCCGACCACGCGGTCCTCCCGGGCGAAGCAGTAGTCCTTCACCGAGATGTGAAGCTCGTAGGCGTCCGGCTCATGCTCGTTGCTCAGAACACTAGCCAATTGAAACACAGGTGTGGTGTCAGCAAGGTAGAACACTATGCACAAGATTACAGCATTTATGCAGAAATAGCATACACACCAAGGATGTGCATTCATACTATCACTGATGCAAAAGCTTATTTCATTTAATTTCAATATATGTAGGTGGTTGTACAGTCCACTCCTGATAGATGCATACACTCAGGACTGCAGTGACATTAGGAAACTGGAATATGCACAAGAATAAAAGAAGTTGAAGTGGGGATCAGCCTAATGCTATGCAATAGAATGGAGTATGCAATTATTATTTAATTACAGGAAACTAACTTGTGGTATACACAAATGTACCACCTTTTTTGTTTCAATAAAAAAACTACTAATCCATCATGAACTCAGGGGCTGTGACTTACAACTGGAAGGCTTCATTGTACTTGGGAGACCAGTTGTTGTTCTTGGTCTTGGTGCCAAATTTCCGCTTTTTATCAGCAAGGTGGGGCCCAACGGCATTGACCTCCACAAAGGGGCGGAACATGGCATTGGTCTGCCAGATGAGGTTGTTCACGGCAACAACTGGAAGAGGAGAGGACGCAAGGACATGGGATGAGGGGACAGCACGAAACAATTGCATTTCAGGAATTTAGCAGATGCTCTTATCCAGAGCGGCTTACACTGTCTCAGAATTTTGAAAAGAATTCCAAAAAACCTACTCTTCAAAGGGTTAAGTGTTAACACACTACGGAGAGCACAGGGGTGTGTCACTCATGAGTTACAGAGTGCTTCCTAAATGCCTGTCACTATGCAAACTATTTCAGATTTCAAATACATCTGTTTTTTTTTTTTATAATATAGAAAATAAAACCAGATGACAAAAGCTTGACTTTCATATAATTGGGTATGCTTCATAATTACCATAAAATATTTCATAAAGTACTTTCTCTCAGACCATTCTTTTTTCCCATATTACACACCGTCCCTGGAGTGGCAGTTTCTGAATGTAAAGTTGATATTTTTAATTATTTATTTCTGCCGTAAACACATTGATGAGGCTCTGAGGGAAAGTTCTGGAGTCCGTCAGACTTACCCTTCACGTTGACTTTGTGCTCCCCGGTGCCAGGATGGGAAATGAGGTCCAACTGAATGGACACCTCACCCACCGATGCACTGGATGACTGACCTGGAGTTCCCAAAACAAAACGCAGTAATCGATGAGTCATCAGTCTGGCTTATTTCCTCTGAGTGCACACTGGTTTGGGAAACATGGATTCAATTAACATCATTAACATTCATTTAGTCCATAACTTTGGCTCACAATTAAACACAACAGTGAGCTTCTTGTAATCCAAGCTGTAACTGTCACCTGACTAAACAGTCATGGTCCTTTCAAATAAAGCAACCATTACTTATTTGGGCAGATGACACAAACTACAGGGGTTTTATTATAATGGTATATCACGGTATAATGATCCCTGATTGCATTACAACGGAGGGAAACATGCATACTGTCAGTGTTGGGAGCAGTTATAATGTTATTACACATAGTTAAATTAGCAGTTTAATAGCATTTTGTAGCAATTTGTTCATAGTTCAGCTACATTCAAATCTGTGCAGTCGTTGTAGTAGTTAATTACTTTTTTTTGTCATTTTGAGATGTAGTTAATGACAGGAACTACCCACTGCTTTTGGCCCTAAAATATTTATTTTCCAAACCTCTTTGGCAAAACTACTGCCTCCTTTCTCTATTTTCCCTCTAATCCTGACTGGTGCGAAGCTCAACACTCCACTAATAGCTGCCAATCGCCACACATTGCTGGTTCTCCTCATGAGCAAAATGAAGGCATTGCTCATGCATGCATCATGTCTGGGGAACATGGTAATGATACATTTTTGATTTTTCTTTTAACAAATTATGTAGCACTACATTTTGAGTAATTGTAGTTTCAAAAGCTCTTTAGGGTAGCTTTGCTGTAGTTCAACTACTTGAATATATAGTAGTATGCTTTCAGAACAGTTTCCCACACACTGCATATAGTATGTAGAAAGAATAGTTTTGGAACAGGAATTAGCCTTCAGAAAGCTGAGTAAATTAAACACTCACAATCAAGATTGCTATTAGGCCTGCTGACCACAATAAGTCAATACAAGTAAGATTGCTGTTACTGACCACGGCAAATGAAAAGAGGCAAAATGATTGTTGCCTGCATTGCAATTACCAACTGCATTAAGCCAACACAAGCAAGCTTACTTTTACCTACTGCACCAATAAGGGTGAGAGGAATTCATGTTTTATGGTCAAGCCACAATGTGTGTGATACCATTAGGAACACAGTTTATTAGCTGTATTGATGCATCACTGCATGGAAACAGAAATGAATCTTTCATAATGAAATAAACAATGCTGCTTATGAGTGTTTTGGTGTTATTTACAAACAAACAAAAAAATCTGTAAATTCTCATTATAGACATTAATATGACAGAAAGTTTCCAGGGCCACAACCATAACACCACTGGTGCTTTTCCCAGAGTGATATTTTCATGAGCCCAGGCGTGTGCTTGAAATGGCCATGTACTGTATACATAAGTTAATGGTCTCAGGAGCAACATATTCAGCAGTTACATTAAGGAGCAATGCTTATGCAATTCAGAAAATACCACAGTATCACATGATCATGATGCTATAACTCAAAAACAACATTACATTTAGTGAATTTTGCACTTTGGCTGAAAGGCTTCTGAGAACTGGTCATGGAGGATCCGTGAAAATTCCCTCACACTCATAACTGACACAATTCGAAACATGAATAGGCAAGCCTGATAGATAACTAATTAGCCGACATCAACCTTCGGAAAATTGGTAACTATCTTCTAGAAACAAAAACAAAAAAACAAACAAACAAAATAACACAAAGCTATATGAGGACGCGGGGGACATGCTGCAGTTCAGGATATATCAGCACATGTAGAAGGGTGTCAGGTGCGGGGCAGGGGGCTATTTGACAGCCCGTCGACCCCAGCAGACAGAGAGGGGCCTGGAAAATTGCTCCTACTTTCGCTCATTATCTCTCCTCTCTTGAAGCTCCAAATAAAATATAAATCTGCGCTGGACACCACCGTGCACTCAGATAAATCACGGACATTTACCGCGTGAACTCTGACCCTTAGATATTCACAAGCTACACCAAGAGAATAAACATCAAAGGACTGTCACACCAGCCCACCTTTAAATCAGCTATAATTAGCATCACTGAACAACTGAATCATCTTTAAACTCCCACAGTTATTCTGCAGCCATTCTGTCACTGGTTCCGTAGCTGACCCTCATTATTGCGTAGCATTCAAGCTTTGCATTCACCCTCAGAGTAAGAGGACAGGTAATGTTCTGGCCCTTTGGAAATCGCCTTAGAAATTTTTCCTACACATCACCTTTTCTTTTTTCCCTTTGGAATTTCTCTTTGCATACAGCATACTATTTTAGTCCACTCCTAACACTGTAACATACTGTGGTTTTATGGTACTTTTCTTAGTTACAGAGGGTAAAATTTCCCCGCCCCGACCAGCTGATATGTTGCTTAACCTGCAAACATTTATTTATCTCTGATAGATCATACCAAATGAACCAATGCAAAAATACATGCATACATCTTTACATGTTTTAAATCAGACAGAACAGTCATGAGCTTAGTCAAGGCCAGCTCTGGACCAGACTTTTCCAACTTGTTTAACACATTAACATTTTCTCTTTCAAAATCCTCATTGCAGAGTCAAAGCAGTAGCGACTACATAGAGTAGTTACAACATGGAATTATTTGGGAATTACAGAAGAATTATAAATCTCATCAAGTGGAATTACTGGATTCAGTCGATACATAAAAATGTGAGATTTGAGAAATGAAATGGACATTCGGATATTGTTTAATCCTTGGTGCTAGACATTCAGCTACCAAATAATGACAGGGTAAATAAGCCCATAGACTGCAAGAGAAAAACAAGGTTTTCTGCAACAACACATCAGATTATTAATACTAATTCCAAAGTGCATCTCTGCATGTGATAATTGTTGTCTGGCTGGAAATGGGATTCATCACAGATAAAATAGTTGAGTTTTAAAAAATCTGAAAATGAATTTGGCCAACCTTATCTATTTTCCAAAGCTAATTACACATTTAATTATGTTCTTTTATGGCTGTGATGAACCTGTGGAAAACCTGTGGGGATACTGCTAGAAGCTCTACTGTCTATTAATTCACACAGAGAGGAATGAGCCGGTGATTCTTTTGGCAAATTCATTGAGATTCTTTACTGTACTTTGTGGTTTAAACAAATGCTAAAGAACAGGAAGTGGGCTGTAGCAGCACTGCCTTTCAAGTGCTGGCAGTTCTAGAACATTGTAACTGATGGGACTGTCACACTAAATTAAGCAGGCCTTTGTGTTTTTTTTTAGACCCACAGTTCACCCTGTTCCTGGGAACAGGAATTCTTGACTAACCGCTTTTCAAAATATCTTTCTTTCTCGGACGTTGCCTTCTTTCTACCACAAGGAGCAAAATAGTGAACCCGTCTCTGTTCTCTGTTCTTCCCTGCTGGAATGGCACAAGGATATGAAAAACATAAATGACCTAACCATTACCATCTTTGACAGGATGTCAGAACCATCAGTATGACTAATGTGGATGTATGTCCTTCCTTAGGTTGCCTTTGTCACACCGAGTTAGTAAGCAACAGCAAAGCTAAAGTAGGGTAAAGCCAGCCAGCTACTATATCTCCAGAGACATGGAACAGTGCCACAGCATGTAACACTTTAAGGTGTAAAATATGTGATTAGAATGTTCTTACCTGAACATTCTAACGATGATGTAACAATCTCTACTGGTACAGTTCTAGAACAATGACATAGAATTTTGAAGAAAAAAACCACAACAAAAAACCTTCCAAAAACACTACTCTTCAAAGGGTTAAATACCTGTAAAGCAAGCATCCTTTGAGGTACAAAGAGCAATGATCAGCAGTCAAATACTCCCTTTGTACAGAGACTAGTGCAGTCTTCCATACTGCTGCACATAGCCAACAGAGAGAGGCCCATGAAGCTACAGTGACTTGGGGGAGCTGGGTTTCCTACATATCATGGGGGGTCTCTCTGTCGTCACAAGGACAAAACAGCAAACATTTCCAGGGAAATTACCAAAAAAAAGGTGAGTGGGTCAAAGGAAATTCAATGGAGAGGAAAATTACATCATGTTGCACCATGCCGCACCCTCTGGAAATGGTGTAATAAGAAAGGTCACAGAAGAGCTGGGATTGTGCCACCCACTGATGAACTTTGCCGGGGCAGGAATGACTAACCAGCCACTTTCCCCACAACAGTGAGCAAGACTCCATTTATTCATTCCCACAATTCAAACACAGCTATCTGCAAAAGACAAAAACAAACAAACATGTAGATGTGGCAGGGACAAGGGTGTTACGATCTACAAACACACTCCCTCGACACATCCAGAGGGTTAAGGGATTCTCTTTCACTCCTGATTAAGGTCATTTATATTGAGAGAAAATCATCATCCGTGGTTCAGTGCTTAGCCGAATCACACAGGGATTTCAGTATGTAGCTGCAGCCATTTCAAAGTGACCAAGCAAGAATCTTCTCAGATACCCGACCACGCAGTATACTGCAACCCAAAGAATGCTAAGCTCTCATTGGCATTTGAACGTAATATTTTGGTGCAAAAGGCAAGGGGTGCACATACCAAACCAAACTTCAAAGGAAGATGCCACACTTCTCTGAGAAGCACATAAAGAACATACTGAAATTATCTTTGCTCAGGTAACCATCCCTGTAAAACCAAGCAGACAGCATTACCACCCCTTTGAGGTAAAAAAAAAAAAAACATAATTTGTGTTAGCAGCTGTTGACAAGTGTATGGAATCAGAACAAACAGTAAGTGTAATTATGAACTGTGGAGGCTTTCCAATTAGAGGGTTTTATACTCTGGAGGAACAGGAGCTGAAAATGCAAGCTTGCGTGTCTTTAATTGAGTTACAACTGCAGGCATTGCCTTATTTATCATCCATCTGACCAGGACTGCCTCTGCAGCTGCTATAACTACTACAGTGAGTTAGCGCACAAATTCTGAAGATTGTGTAATCCTGTCCATTGTCTAATCATGCCTTTGGCCAGTCTGGCTCTTGTCACTGGATTGGAGGCAGCCCAATGCTATTAGGCACCAAGGTACATGAAGAACATTGGCTTATCTCCTGCACAACATGCTTTTCAGCAGATTCCAAATCCAAGTCTCATCTTGCTGTGGACACAAAACTCTGTAGGTGTACATATCAACATACTGTACATATCAAAGTCTGAGACACAACTGGCTAAAGAACAGGACCTAAAGATAAACTGAAGAAAAATTGTAATTTCGCCACACATACAAATCACAAACCACACATTGCAATAATGCATCACAAACTCAAATGTGTGAATGGAAAAAAAAAAAAAAAACTCAAATTATAAAAATATTTTCTATAAGTGCTACCTCCACAAATAATGTGAGAAAATATCTAAGGACTCAGAATACAGAGTACAGTAAATTACACTGTTATTTATTGTTTTTGGTGTACATTGCCGCCCCTGAAAAGCTAGAAGCCAAGGCAACCACCACAACCCCCATCCCTCCCCCAACACACACACACACACACACACACACAATTCCAGGCTGAAAGTGGATACTCGGCTTGGTTTGATGCACTACAAATTATGAAAGGTAAGGTAAATTAAGCACAGCTCCAAACCAGACCTTGGTGTAATCATGGACAGAGAGTGAGATCTATTGTATTCCATTTCCAAACTGGGATATCCATCCTTCTTCCAAACAAGAATACATAATCAAAACAGCCTTTCAAAGCAAAGGGTCAGGACAAACTTAATAAATGCAACCAAACCAAATAAATGCAACCAAATACAGCAGTCTTACCTTGGGAGGGCTGGGTGCTTACGTACTTCTTGATCAAGGCATCTGTAGTTTGTGTGTAAAGGCTAAGCGCGTACTTCAAAGACTTCAGCTCTGGACTCTTCTCCAAGTACGTCTTCTTCAGGCCGTTTCCTCCAGCGTGGAAATATTGCTATGCAGAAAGGACCAGAAGCTGTTCAGTCCCCATTCATTTCAACTGAAATAGCATCTACAGAAAGCAGCACACAATATGCACACTTAGTCATGTATGTGCATACTCTGGCTAGCACTTTCAATCTCTGTCTCTCTGCTGCTCACTATTCGCCTGTCTGTTCACAAAAACATAATATACATCTAGTTTCTCCCTGACAGGATTCCACCGCAGAGAAAAACAGAACATTATTGAACAATAAAAATCCTCTGTATTTGCATTAACTTCAGGGTGACATTCAACACAAGACTTTCTATAAATAGAAGCGTTACACTATTACCCCCACAGCATCGGCTTGGGGAGCTGTGATGCACTTCTGATACCAGCAGGAAGGGAAGAGGAAAGAATAAAACATCTAAACTGTTTTTTCAGCTTTATTAAGACAGATGAGGTTCACCTCATATCAGGCCTGTGGCAATCATCGCCTGCAAACCCCCCCCCCCCTCCCCTCCTCCACACAAAACAGGGTGAGCTCACCTCCTGGGGTGCAACCTGTTCACACTGCAGTCTGATACAGACACACAGACACAGCCTCACTTATGGCAAAAAGAATAGGGCCTGTATCAAAATACTCCCTGTCAGTTTTACGACAGCTACTTAACTCTACTGCAGACCTCGCTGACCAATTAAATCAGGCACAAACACAAGCCGCAATGTGAGAAAAATGAGATAATGGTTATCTGTGGCCAGGACCCCTTTGCAGATTAACTGTTTGTTCTGTTTGCTTTGTGGCTTTTGTCTCGCTGGATTATTCAGTGCTCTTATTGATTTGTCAGGTGCTATAGACGCGTAACTGGATTCTTTTTGCAATCGGCACCAAAGTAAACATGGCGCAATAACTTAGCGCACCACAAAATCCTGGTGCAAAGCTTATGTGTGTTTAGCTCACAAAGAGACCATCAGGGTAAGAGCTGTATAAATAAATAATAACACTGATGTAATTGCAGTATTACTCCTGTACTTTTCTGGAATTATTCATGTTGTTATGAGTTGGTAAACTCATAAGTGGTCAAACATTAATGCTTTCGATCCTATCCATCAAGTTTAAGTAGTGGTTGAGTTAATCGGATAAATCCCTATAAATTTCAATGGTCATCAACTGCCAAAGTGTCACAAATAAATCAACTACATTTGTGATTATATCATGATGTTTATTTCACTCAGAAAGAACCTTGCCAAGAAGCATCAAGCTGGAGGGCTTCCAGGACTCTCCAGATGCACCATTAAGAAATATGAGTGTTATTAAGGATAACAAAAGGAAATAACCACTAACAACTTACAAATCAGACCCATTATAGGTATATAAAAAACAACATTTTTTAAAAATTCATTAAACTCCAGTAAGCACAACAGTAACGTTTTCAAACTACAGTCTACCAAAAGATAAAGGTCACACAACATGTCAAGCCAGCTCCAAGTACCTACAGTATTTGACATAGCACAGAGGGATTCTATTTGCACCAGTGCATCAGTGTAGTTCATATGTCTTCTAATATGTCTGCTTATCTTCAGCAAAGCATGTTCTTCCTCACTCTTGGTCTATATATGACCCACATCTTTTGGGCCCAACTGTAGGGGAGGCAATTTGTTCTGGGCCTACATCAGCTATATCTCACCCAGAATTCCAGGGTAAGAGCAATGGTCCCAAACCACATACATGAACAGAACATGGTCAACTAAATAAACTTTACGTATACAGGTAAATATTTTTTAAAAAAAACACAATGTGGCGCAATTACTTCAGAATAATTTGTTCCCATGGCAGCCTCAAATACCTGGCATGAAGCCAACAGCTCAGCATCACACAGACCGTTTAAAAGGATTAAAGTACTGCTCTCATTCTTTTCCCTCTTTAATCAGAGATCATCCCCACTGCTCTTGCTGCGTAGTAGCTAAGTAGCCCTGTCGACAGGGTTTATTACAGCTCCATTGCATGGTAAATCATTCTCTCTCTCTCTCTTTTACCCTCACTATCCCTACTCATAATGCCTTAGCATTGGTAATACACCATTATTCCATCTTCATTCCCTGAACTTTATATCACCATGTCTTTACTCCTGTCAACTGAATACCAGACCCTGCTGTTCGACTGGCTTCAGCATCTGGTCAAATCTTCTGTCTCCGCCCCTCTACTCAGAAGGGGACTCTCTTTCATGCGCTCTTCTAACTGCAAACAATGTGGCCAACTATACACATGGCAGCTCTGACAAACTCTGTGCTAGCTAGCGATGTAGTGTTTCAGGAAACTAGGAGCTCTGTTTATGGTGGCGTAGTGAGCATGTCGCAGGGTAGAGGGCGGTGTGGAATTGCAGGAAAAGGCACTGCTCTTTTTTAAATGTTGCATAGCGCGTCATGCAAAAGCTGCACCGCGATGAGTTACCCGTTACCGCGTGGAACATAATTGATTTTCGCCGTCTCCGAGGAGGCCGCCGCCCTGTTAGGATCAATCAGGAGGCAGAAATTCTCTTCATCAGCATTCCAAAGAGGAGACTCAATTAAGAAAGTTAGGTGAGGTCCTGCTGAGAGTTTTTGAGCCAGACAGAGCATCAATGATGGTGACTGCAAGTTTATAATTACTTCTCCTACTACTTCTGAAAACTGTGGTTTTGCTACTGATTTGTACTGAGAGCAGGAGAAGAGAAGTGCACATTGGATCTGCAGGTAAGGGGAAGATCTACTGTTTGAGACAGGCAACTTCTGCAATGCATGATGGGTACCTTGATGGTGGGCAGAACCAAATCCATGGCCGCACACTGCCGGGGAGACAGGCTTCGAGCTTCCTCTCGTATCACATGCTCCTACCAACAAGAAAATACGAATCAGAACAAGCACATACTCATCAGGAGCATATTCCCAGCTATAAGGCATTATAACCGCTGAAAGTATTGCAGAAAAGTGCAACAGTTAATTCTCTTCTCTTAGCAGGCAAATATTTACCTCGGTGTGCTTTTAAACCCTGTACAATTCCAACATTGTGAATTATTCTGGATAAGAGTGTTTGATAAATATCATCATTGAAATGTAATAACAAGAAGCAATACATTTAAATATTGTTACCTTCTAACAGTGTCTTTCTCAGCAAGAGGCAAACAAGAGGACACTCCTAATAACTAAGACTACAGTGTACAGTCTGGCACTGGAACAGATGCATGCAAATCCAGGCTTTCCTTCCTTGAAAATTTCAGCATCCTTAAACAGGAGCACATTTAATCCCCCAGAAATGCCACTGACATGAGTCCAGAGCTTGGAGAGCGCATTATCAATATGGCAATTGAGACAATAATCTTCAGAGCATTTAATACAATGTAAATTACAGGCCTAGATCAGTGCCCGGTCTCAAAACAACATGTATCACACAAATGACCTGCTTAGCAAGGTGATTACGCTTCTCTCCTGCTGTGCACCGTCACAGAAGAGGAGCAGGCGCTAACATACGATCTATCGCGTTTCCCCTCACTGCTGTTACAATGCTGAAGCTGAAGCTCTGACTGCTTTTTCTAATCAAACAGGGAGGAGGCCGACCACTCGTGAGAAGCTGTTTATCGATTCCTCTCCTTTAAAGGTCACTTTTTAAAGACCAGATCCCATGCAACAGCTTTAATGCTTTGTCGAATCTTATTGATTATGTGTTAACGCTGGGTTAGTGTGTACCGACAGGGCCAGGATTAGGAAAGTCCAAGACTGCCTATTACTCTCTATTAAAGTCAACTCATAGCTTCTGGCCAGGACAAATAGGTCCTGATCCTGGCACTGCCAGTCATTATAGTTCATTAACTAATATAGTTAGGATAAACTACTCCGCTTGAAGGACCAATCTACTGTAACGATTGCTAAAAGATATAAGCCATTGCAGAAAATCCAATTTTCTCCTGATTTCTTAAAAAATTATGCTCAAGTTTCAATTGTGAACATTTTATGAAGAGTAGGCAAGATGAAAGATTATATAAGAATTACTCTGCTCTCCAGTACTCTTTTTCTTCATGATGATGTTCCAAACAGTTGATTTTGGTAAGCCTAAGTTTGGCTAAGGTTTGACATATGTCACCGATTGTTGCTTTCTTATTTCTCAGGCTCATAACAGCTTCCGTGACTTTCATTAACAATCAAAAAGGCAATCAAAAGCCTAGAATCAAGACCAGATACTGAAAGCTCGCATATACCTGCACTAAGGAAGCAACTGAACACACCTGATTAATCAAAAACATCTGTAAAGCCATTTGTCCCAGAAATTATGGTACCCTGAAAAATGAATTTAAAAAGTGCATACATGGTGAAACTAAATTGTAAGAAAACACCCTTTAATAAAAGCTGAGAATGTGCACTTCAGCCACATGAGAATTGTTTGATTACAGATAAATTGTGGACTACAGAGCCAAAACCCAAAAAACAAAAACAAAAAAAAAATAAACGTATTTGTCCAATTATGGAGCTCACTGTATACACACACACACACATTTTTTTTTCCTCAGTGTTCTGCCTGATAGCTCTTGTATAGACTATTACGACACACATCTACAGATACAGCTATAAAGACCCTAACTGTGTGTATTTTAGGACACTGATTTACCTTGTGAACCTGGATTCAATCATTGCTGTACAGCAAGATATGAAGCATGGATTCTATAAACATTTGTCCTCCAGCTCAAACTGTGAAAGTAGACTGCTTTTTATCTAGGTGATTGTTGAACTTGCAGATCAATTTTTATGAAGAAAAAACATTTAGCAGTATCCTAAAGATGTATTTTCAACAAGACCAGATGTGGTCTTGCTGAAAAGCACAAATATGGTCCTCGTTGTCCTAGTTACAAAAATTCCTTCTGAAAATATTGACATTTCACACACTAGGAAGCAATATTAATAAGGCATCTCCAGATATCAACTTAAATTTGAAATTGTACTTCAAATATTAATTTTCACAAAACCGTTAGAAAGGAAAAAGCAGACGTGAACCTCTGGATGATTTGTGAAGGCTCTGTTGAAGTCCCACAAACAGTGCTGACCATCCAAAGGAACATCTCCAGAAAGAGATCCAGAAGAAAGCAGTGCACCCTCTCAGGATTGCAACAGGACAATTTTTTATTCCCTCAGAATTCTGGCAAAACGGGAATCTTATCAGCAGTGGGAATGGCTGACAGACAAGTCCAGACATCGACAAAGGACAAAGTCATACCTTTAATTTGGAGAGCTGTCCCAAGTCCTTGGCAGCACTGAAAATCATCTGTGCTCCCTGCTGCTTCAAGAAAAGAAAATATTTACATTTTATTTCTTCATTGGAAATTTGTGAAAAAACATGCATCACAGTATCACCTGGACTCTCAAATCTAATCAAGTATTGCACATGCTGCCACTAAGGTGGCTCGGATGCATTAGAGCATATATATAATAACTCAACACCCCGTGGAAAGGACAATGTTAGCATATGCATGGGTTATGTGTGAGGAAAAGATGATGAGGTTCCTCATTATCATTGTAACTGAGTATGCAATATAAGGAGTCCAAATGAGACATCCAGGCACAAGTTTTTTATTATTTGAGATGTGTTTAACTCACATTAAGATGATTACTATCCAAGACAATGCATGATTATTGTAAGCAATATAACTGTCAGTACTTTATAAGATAAATATTAATAGTTGATATCAAACATATCAATTTTAAAAAGCATACAACTGATGTTATTTCATTGCTGCCAAGAGAAGGCCAGATCACATTTCTGTACAGTATATCATGCTGTGAGCAAAAGCCAGTGGTTGTTTGTTCATGCATTGTCTGTTTGGAATGCCAGCTACACATTCTATTTGATGCCTAGTACCACAACAATAAACAGATGTCATTTTTGTTTCTTCTAATTCATGTTTCTTGCTTTGTTTTCCATTGCTTATGCCAGACGTATAAAATTCAAATCCAGGAAGGCCACAGTTTCTGCAGGTATTTTGTGGGTTCAGTACTCTATTAAGGCCCTGAAAACAAGGTGTGTAGATTATTTAGCCAATTAATGACTTAAATGAATCACTGCTGGTGAAACGCACTTAAAATCGACAGACGCTGCAGCCCCCCAGGACTGGATTTAGACACCCATGGTTTAGGCCAAACAACTTCATCGCCATTTTAGTAGCATAAATTACAGTAATTTCTATTCGTGTTACAGTAACTATTTATGTTAATTATGTAGCCTGAGTGCAAAGGGGTAAAGGGCTGTGGTAGCAACTTACACTCTGGTCAGTCAGGGGAGGCAGTACGATCTGTCTCTCGATGGTGTTCAAGACAATCTTCCACAGTTCTTTCAGAACTCTCTTTAGGACAGTCTTCTCACAGATCTTAGCAAACAAAATCAAACTGCAGGACAGAACAAAGCACAACATCAATACAAACAGCTAAGCTGAAAAGGCTCAGTTCAAGCAGCAGTACTCTCAGGAATGCTCTCAAGCCATCTGAATAAAAAGTTTATAAAAATAAAGTTTTTACGAATGATTCCCAAAAAAATGTTTCGTCGAGGTACCATGAACAGATACCTGCATTGCATGTTATTACTGCTACCTAGCCTGCAAATATTTACACAGGCATAGACCTTTAAAAACCGCAAACAATCATGAATGTCAGAATTCAATAAACCTGAATATGTGGAATAAATGCTACAACCTTATATTTTAATCCTCCTGAATTTATGAATTTGTGGGCTTAGGGAGGTAGAAAAAACTTTGGACTGGAAAGGATTTAACATTTGCATATGATTAAGAGGATTCCCTGTAATACCCTGTTGGCCTCAATGTTGCTTTGATGAAGGGTCTGAGAGGAAATTTGTCAAGCAGACATGAAATTAAGTTCAAATGCTATTATTACTATTGCACTTTTTAATGAAATTCAGAATTTACACAAGGACGATTGTGTATAAAGGCCATGACGAAATTCCCTCTCTGCAGACTATTTCCACCAAAGACGGATACTTATACTGCTGCTCAATGCATAAATGCATATACTGAGTTACTGAAGCATTTATACTTTGTTTCATTGAATTTTAAACCTTAACTATAAGCAAAAAGTAAATGCAACTGCTAAAATGTGCTGGCAAGCGTTTATTAAGTCATTGCAGAGTATGCATTGCAAATCATTGTGAATAAGTTAAGGATAAATATTGATTGAATAAAGCCCTTATTCTTTATTGCTTATAGCATGTTCATTTGGAGAATAAAAGTGGGGTGCTCCTGCAGCCCCTAGCAGGTGTTTTTGGGGTGCAGGGTGCTTGTGGCATGTTCATGAGGAGAATGAAAAGTGGGGTGCTCCTGGAGCTCCTAGCAGGTGTTTTAGCATTGCGGGGTGCTTGTGGTATGCTCATGTGGAGAGTGAAACTAATTGGGGTGCTCCTGCAGCTCATGGCAGGGGTTTTTGGGGTGTGGGGTGCAGAAGTTTGCGGGGTCCAGACGCAGGCTGTACTTCTTGTCCAGCAGATCCATCAGGGGTCTCAGCACCACCTCGGCGTCCATGGCCGCGTTGCTCTTGTTCGCCCCTCCGTTACCCTTCATCTGGACCAGCTCCTGGTTCATCTGCTTCACGCAGTCTTCAATTACGGCCTTGAAACTGCGGGAGGAGGGGAACAGACAGCAGCAGCGGCAATTTTAGCTGTTGATGCAGGGCATGCATTACCGCTAACAATTACTGAGGACCGCCCACCCACTGACTGACCCAGCCCATTCTGTTGATTACACTGGCTGCCTGGGCACATTTTGTTTATTATAATGCATCTCATGCTGAACACCAATCAGCAGATTACCAATATGCACTTCTGCATGACAGCTATTCCTCCTTCAGCCTAGGCAGAAACACAAACTGAAAAGTCACCTTTTTGATTTTGTGATGGCATGGAGAAAGAAGGCGAGCAGGAAAAGCACAGCACTGCATAGCAAATCAGTTGTGGCTGAGGGGTGGGAGTGACCAGGGGGGCTAGATTAAGGGAACTACTTTTTTGAGCAGGATACTGGGATTAATACCCCCACATCAAAAGATTGCAATGGGATCATTGTGAAGATACTGTGTGAGGACTTCAGGAAGAAGGCGCAGCCAACAGCACATTGGCAACTACCATACAAGTATATCCCCACCTGGTTTCATCTGTCTGGCAGAAGACACCGACAGTGTGGTAAGGCTGTTGTCTGTGTGTATTCAGAGAGCCAAATGCCGCAAACCATGCAGGGATGGATGTAATTAATTCATTTGCAGGGAGATGCCATTACGTGGTTTAGGTCCACTTTTCGGTGAGGTCAGGCGAAAGGAGGTCTGCTTACCTGGACCCGAACACTCCGCTCAGCTCATCCAGGACAATGTTCAGCTTGTTCTGCAGTTCCTTCAGCAGGTCACTGGCCTCGGCATCCAGCTGTAAGAGGGACACACTTTTTAAAGCGCGCTCGACACACCGCGAGGAAAGGTCAGGTTTGACAAGGGGCTGGGCGAGGGTCGGCCCCGGGGAGACCAAGCGAACGCGTTCACGCCACTCGGCTTCCAGAAAAACAACCCCTTGCTCTTTTCAGTCTTTCAGTCAAGTGCACTGTTGTTGAAAAGGGTTTGACTGCATCGTAATCTTTTATTGCAGTTTGGCCCTGTGTTGATATTTATCAAACTCAACACAAAGGGTAGAGTCAACCGGAAATGAGTCTGTGTGGTGCATGAAACCTGTGCGCAAGGAATTACTGTGTCGTGCACAACTCATTTGTATACGATTAAAAGCCATTTTGTTTGCTGAATAGACCTCTGGTAGTGGGAAAAGAAAAGATTTTAATTTGATGGCTTGAGCAGCCTGTGCCTATGTGCCTAAAGCAGGTTTAACTGAGAACACTAACGCCTATTAAAGTGCTGTTTTGTGGTGTGTGGAAATTTTCTTTGTGCTGGCACTGCGCAAAATGCCTAACTTATGAATGCGTAAAAGTATGCTCGCTGGAGTCAGACTGCAACCTCTGACACGCAGCGTCCACCTCGATATTTATTTTGAATAACCTGTTAAAAAAGAGTTCTCCTCATTCCTTCTGACAGGGAACAGGCTTCTGGTGTAATGGGTTATGTAACAGGGGTGTCTCTGGTGGCTTTTGTGCACTGTTCCTGCGAGCTGGTACAGCCACTTAAAAAAACTCACTTCAGATGAGACACTCAGGGGAGCTAAAACACGTTATCTTGTCATTCAGAGACTTAGGTTTCCAGAATGCAGTTTATATATCGGCCGTGGTGAACTATTCCTTTCAAGCCTTTGGCAGGACAACATTATTATGAGAATTTAAAAAAATGTTGACCCCCTCATAGCAGTCAGCATATTGGGAAAGACATGAGCCAAGAAAAAAGGCTTACTGCACACAACATTAAAAAAGCGATCAAAAACTGCAGAATTTCTTTTGGATGGACAAACACTGTATTCTAAATCAATGATGCACGATTACTTTGAAGGGCTTTAATTCGAAAGCCGCGTCATATTCAAAGCTTTAATGCTACCAAAGGCGTGCTTTTTCCGCAATTCATTTTAGCCATGACTCCCATTTCACCCAAACGGAGCATGCTTAATTTAAGTAATGGTGAGTCATAGATGCACAGTGGGCGTAAATGTATGAGCCCATAGCCATTATACGGCCATCATTAGGAAAGCACAGTTATATTCAGAATAATGGCAGTATCAACTTACTATATCAACAGTCAACAGGCTTAATGAATCCCATGACTCCTATTTGCAACAACCAAACAATTATCATAAAACAAAAATACTTCATGGCCACATTCACAGAATTCTCAAATCAAAACATCAATAATTCATATCAGACCTCAACATTTTCTCTATTTACCACAGTACTACACTCATTACAAAAAAATTACCTTCACATATGAGTTGCTTCAAGTGAACCTCTTACTTCATTAAAAAAAGACCCTGCAGATATTTTTTAAGTAAGTGATTGATGTAAGCATAAGCATAGGGTAAGCTGATACTGGGTCACTAAATGGGGGGAGAAGGCACCCATTAGCAAGAGCAAGCCCAGCGTGTCTTTGTGCAAAGATGAACGAATGATAAACTGAAATGGTGAACACCCAAATAAGCCTCTGATAAAGGAGGTGGAGAGATTGCGTGGCCCTTAGAAAGGGGTGACTGGCTGAGTCCAATTAGGGTAACCCTGCAGGGTGACAGTTGGAAGACCCCGCCATCTATCTTTACGCCGTCCATTGCTACGTCTCCACGATGAATAGCCTCGTGATGGAAAGGCCATCGAGCACCAGGGGAAATGGCTGACATAATCTCATTCAAGCGTTGCACATGTGACGTGCTGGGCCGTGTGAAAAGATCGCCTCATGCACTTCAAAGCCATAATTCAGCCGTGTGAACAGCCTAGTTTTTATTTTTTTATTTTTTTTTTTTAAACAAGCCAGTCAAACTGCTTACAAACTGCTATGACTCTAGGACTGATTTTCAACAATGACAGACTACCACTACATACCTCTCGAACGATACATCGGACACATGCGGTGCCAAACTGTCACTTATCTAACTGGCTTCTATCCTTTCTAGAGCAAATGAATCACTGCAAGCTGCTGCCATACCTGTTAACATAGCTACACAATAAGGGGGCCTCATGGCTAACAGTCTAAATCCGGATGGTGTATAATTTCCTCAGATTCTAAATCTAGAGGCAAGTGTTGTGTATTTGAATGGCTGATTTTCCTTCCGTTCAAATGGGGAAAGTTCCAGTGAGTGCAAAACTGTAATTGTTCCTTGTCATTCTTTTTCATGGATACTGCACACACACACACACACACACACTCTGTCTTACTTATGTCACAAAGAGACAGTGACACAGAGCCTCTTGAAATACTGCCTCAGTATCTTGAAATACTGCCCGTCATTTTCACGACTTAACCCTGCTGCAGACCTTGCTTACCAATTAAATTTATCTCCCAGGCTTGAATCAGTCTTGTATGTATTCCTGTAATTGGTCTAAAGACAATAGAATTGTGAATATAAAAACTAATAGTATATTTAATTTCCCTATTTATAAAAAATACAAAAATCATAAGAACCACCAGTTAAAAATTATGATGGATCACAGCACCAACAAATTTGTGGTGACCATGAAAGTAAGGACCATTTCAAATCAATAAAAGTCATGCAGTTTGGACTGTGTCTTCGGTTTTGGACTATTGCAGCTTGGGCCTTTATCAAGAAGACCTCAATGAACAATAGCAGATGTTTGTCCTTAAGGCAGGACAGTGAATAGAAAATGTGGTCAGGTTCCTTTTGCCAGGTCAAAGGATATCTGCAAATCATTTGAAATTAATAATGAAAATATAACTCAGCAGTGCCCAGTTCTAATTTAAAAAAAGAAATGTATATAAAAATAAAATGTCAAGCTAGACACAGGGCATGCAAGGCTAGCTTATTACTTTGTGTTCCACATTATGACTGAGGTGTGGCTGCAGCGTTGTGATGAAGTGTCCAGTAAAGCAGTGGTGTTTTAAGAGCCGACGACCTGGCACCCAAAATTTATGAGGAAAGCAGAAACTTTGTTCTGTAAAGAACCTCATACATAATGGAAAACTGTTTCTGCTTACTTTAAGTGCGTGAAAATTTACACCAGGGAAAATGTAGGTTGATCTAGTGAACCAACGACCACTTTTCTCATAAATTTGTGGGTGCCAGGCTGCATGCTCTTAAAACACCGCTGCTTTACTGGACTGTTCATCACAGTGCTCCAGCCGCACCTCAGTCATAATGCGGAACACACAATAATAAGCTGGCCTTGCATGCCTGTGGACTCTGCAGTGGCTGCAATGGTGGTTTATGGACCTTGAGACAACATTCCATTATGGAAGACTCAAGCCACCAATCATTCCAAATACGGGGGAAGGGGGGGGGGTGTGATTTCAGGTCACGTGACCTGAAATTCACCAGTGAAAGTGCTCCATAGATACGATTATATACGTATTCTACCTCACATACATTTAATTGAGAGCTAGGTTCTCAAATGCAGTGTGGAAGAACATGTTCTTATTTAAGAGCTGAGGGAGGAACATGCATTTTTAATGGGAACACAGATTTTATTTTACTGGAGCAATGTGGACACCAGCATGTGTGTGTAGCCAGACTAAAAGCTCTTCGTTAGGAGGAGTCTCTGATAGACAACTGCCTTAATAAATGCAGTTGAAGACAAGACTTTGACCGGCTTTTAATCTACATTTGTTCTTAACATTGACTTGTAAGTAAATTCAGTTTGGTGAGTTAGATCTAGTGATTGCTGAATGTTTTTGCTGTTTGTGAAGAAAAAATAATAATTCTTGATTTTGATTGTCAGTCAAAGTTAAGAACAAATGTTGACAGAATCACAGCCATTGTGTGCATTCATTAATATTGGGTAATAATCCTTAAATGATTCTGCCCTGTCTGCTGATCACTCAAATGTGCTCTTGCTGCAGAGTGAAACAGTGGAAATTTAGCACTATTAATAATGCATAATGACAAGTACACTTCCACAGATCCTTTCTTTGATGGGGGCTTTTTTTTTTTTTTAAATGATGTACCCAACACAGTTAATTCAGTGTCTTAACTGAGGAAACAAGGTGCCAGGGTCAAATCCTGAGACCTGAGTGTGATGTTTTCACACTGTTGCTAAACTCCTCCACATTCACAGCGCAGCCAGGCAGATTTGTAAGCACTTCAGGTTGCCATGCCACCGACTGATGCTGTAATCTCTCTGGTTTAATGCCTTTTTTTGGATCAGCAGCTCGGGAACTGAGCAGACACAATCAACAGCAACCAGATTCTTCAGCACAGTTGAGTACAAGTTACTTACTAACCAAAACAATGCAAGGAAAAAAATTAACTAGTACATGCAGCACTGGCCAGAACCCAGGCTAAAAATACACAAATTTGCCCTCATGTCTTCCACACCAGATTAGCTCCAGAACCTAAGTAACTATGGCACATGCTCCTCATGGGGGTGTAGGAGTGGGAAGGGTGGGGGCTGAGCAGATCCGGAGCATAGCAAAGGCAGGGGGTGGGGGTAGGGGGTGTGCGTTTGAGGTTCAATCTCTTTTTATGGCAATGGTGAAGTTGACAGGCCTGTGTGCAGACACACCTTACAAAAGGACACAGTCCCTTCCTCCTGTACGCCCCAGGCCATGAGAAAAACAACAAAAAAAACAACCACAAAGAGACAAGAACAGTTACAGACAAACACAGGCACACACTGCAAAAACAAGTACTCTGCTGTACTCACAAAATCACATTTCACTAGTTAGAAAATGGAGATCACTGTATACCAGACACAGCAGATGTTAAGCTAATCATTGCTATGGAAAAGGCAGAACGTACAAGAGCTGCGGTATGTAGCTGGGGAGCTGAGGAGAGTGGACACATACCTGCTTCCCACCCATAGATTCAAACATCTTCTCCAGCTGGACTCGTAGCTGTTGGATATTGTTAAGCAGGATGCAGGCCTGTCGAGAGAGGCGAAAAAGCATTTAAGCATAGAATGGGACATACAGTACCTTGGAAATGTGATTTGAACCTGCAACTTGGCTTCAAACTCAGCCCCATACTCACTATGTCACAAATGAATAATCTGACAGCTAAGGTGCAGAGCAAGCATTTACACATCAAACTCTGGAGATCTAAAGACCTTTCGCTACCAAAAAAAAAAAAAACATTTCCTTGAACAATTTGGGTATTGGGATTCCTAGCATAATAAAACAGGTTAAACTTGGCAATATACGCTTTGATTTCAGGGTAGCTAGATGACTCGAAAAAACATACAACATGGAGTTTACATTAGGCAGTCCTGTAGAGAACAAAACAGTCCAAATCCCTTTGGATAAGAGCCCTGGTGCAAAAGAAGTTAAACATACAGGGTCTGAGCAGTGCACAAAGAGTGATATGCTCTTAATTCACAGCCAAACTCACGTGTTTCTCTTTAACATTTATGCCTGTGAGCACCTGCCCTTTCTGTAAACCCCTGTATGTTATTGTTCTTATTGCAGCACCTTCACAGTCATTAAAACTATGGCTGCAGGATGTGTGAATTCACACATGAGTTCTGCCACTTCAGTCACAACAAACCTCGGTCAGGACTGAAAAAAGCAGACGCCATCCATTGCGCTATATGCTTAACAAGGGGAATAAGTGCTTGCAATTGAACTCTGCAACACTGCATGACTGTTAAATACATGGTTCTGTCGCACATGGGTTAGCGCACCACAGACACCACCACTTCAGCGTGGTGAATTTTTCCTGAGAGACAGCAGTCGTCACAGTAGATACGTGACAACCAGATGGCCCGGCACGAGAATCCATCTCCGCACCAAAACCCGGAAAATCACGACCAGACTGTCAGAATTAGACTTACCACATTCTCTTTGCTCAGATGGATGCCAAAGTCCTTCGATACAATGGCAGCGTACTGAAGAAGGACTTTGTTGATGGTCTGAAAGAAAAAGAGAATTGCTGAACCATTTAACTAATAGAAAGTCTTACCCACATGCACATTATAGTTCAAGTTGTTTCGATGTGAAAAATAGTAGTATTACTGAAAAACACAATGTAACATTCAAAATATAAAATGCATTCAACACCCATTTCTAATGTTGAATGTGTTTTTAATTAGACATAAATTATTTTGGTGCGAAATGTACAGCTATTAACAATTATACACATTATTACTGTGAAAAATGTTAATGCCCAGATAAGTCATATTAAATTTAGCTCAGCATTGAAATAGACACATTCCCTAATGGTAGCAGAGTCTCAATTAATACTTTTTTGAACAAATCACACCGCACCTCCTTTCTCAAAGCCATAAAAACGACACAATATTAAATGGGTCGTCCATTCACTGGAATGGAGAGAATTAAAATTTCCTTCTGAAGGAAAGCCTAGAGAGCACAGTTACAGCCGTATAACACTGTGTCCTGTTTAAGCATCTGGGACAAATGCATTAAGCAGTATTGATCCGTTGCTATATGCTGTACTGCTGCATGTTCAGCGGCCGACGCTGTGTTTGCGCATACTTGGCACAACACCAGCCATTAATATAAGGGGCCAAATAAAAACTCAACATAAAAAGCGCAGGAAATTTATCTCCCCTCCAGTCGGCGGCGATTTATCGCCTGACGCATGCAATCAGGAGAATCGATGTCCCTCGGACCGCGGTCCCGCGGGAAGGGGCCCCGGAGAGCAGGCGCGGGACGAGCGCGGACAGAAGCGAGTTCGGTCGCGCTGCTGGGCCCCTCTCAATAAAGACCCCCCCCGGATCTGCAGCGTAATTAAAGCGAGGACTCCCCAAGCGCCCGGACACACTCATGTGGAAGTGTTTTTACAGTGCGTTTGACCCACAGCACTGCTTATCCCTGCTTCTCTGGGCTGATGCGTGATGTCACTCACTGTATTTCTGAGGAGTGCAACAATGAATGAATTTAATTAAATGTAATCTTTTTTTTTTAATGCAAAAAGGCATGTAGCAGTTTTAGCAGTATAACTTATGTACACAGGTATGCACGCACAGATGCGCTCACACACACACACACACACACACGCATACACACAAACATACATGTTTTGATCGTCCCCTGCCATGACAGCTCATCTCTCAGGGACTTACCTTCTCTCCTGCCTAAGCATACCCATCAGCCCTTGCGGCAGAGGGCGATGCACACTCACCTTGGCAAAGCGGCACATGAAGTGGGCCAATGCTTGCGGGTTGGGGCACTCCAACTTCTTGATGATCTCAAAGCTCTGGTTGAGTTGTGTGAAGACGTCAACCACGGAGCAGGAGAACAGAGCATGCTCAGATGTCTGCTGGAACTACACGAGAAGATGAACACACTCTTAAGGATGTCAGTAGCCAATCACAGCTGTGGTGACTCATGTAAATACAGTATGTACAGTATTCACTGCAATGTAAATCCATCCTCAGCTTCTACTGTAATCCCTCTAATATAAATTGCCAAAGGGTTGAAGGCATATATAATAGGTAGTGGCTCATTATACAAACATACCCTTGAACTCGATCAATTTGTCTTAACTTTGACTTACAAATTAATGCATGTGTTATTTTTTCCGATACAGACACAATGCTTTTCATTACACTTGATGATTGCTGAGCTTGCTGAATTGTGACACGAAATGACAAATGGCACACATTTCCAAACCTGCAAATACGGTATGCACGCAGCTCCACACTTACTCTGACACAAAAAGAGTTAGGTCATTACCTATGGAAAGTGTGGCTGGTGTTACAACTGTGGTACAGCAACTAAGAATTGTCCTGGCTCTAAAAACAGTTCCTATAAAGCAGGGCTGCCCAATCCTGTTCCTGGGTATCTACCGTCCTGCAGGCTTTCACTTCAACCCTAATTTAGCACACCTGATTCTAATAATTAGTGGTTCACTGAGATCTCTAGCTGGTGAATGAGGTGTGTTTTGATAGCGTTGGAGTGAAAACAGACAGGACGGTAGATCTCCAGAAACAGGATTGAGCAGCCTTGCTATAAAGAGTGCTCGGCACGGTGGCACTCACCCCATCCTTTTTGTCTCTTTCTAGTGCTCCGTGCAGAAACTCCATGGAGACATCTTCATTTTCATCCAGCCACTGAATTACAAAGGGATCAAACCACCTGGAGGACAGGACGACAGATGAGTCCCAGTACAGAGCCCCAGAAACCTTGCCTTCGCCACGGTAACGTTCGGCACACTTGAGTCCAGCGTGTAAAACTCTTTTGTGAACTGTCCCACCGCACCTTATCTCACACACTGTACGCATACAGGATTGGTCATGCACCTGGGGGCGGGTGGGCGGGGGGTATTACATCAATTACCAGCCCGTATTTGGAGGACAGGGAGGCTGAGTTGAGACGAGCCTCTCCTTTCGCCGTCCCGTTTTTTGTATCCCCTGTAAGCTGCATTAATGCTGTGGCGTAATGAGGCTACGTGCTGAATGGAACCTCATTACATGGGCTGGGACATTTGTGCCATGGACTTGATTCAGTTAGCTCTCAGAGGAAGCGCAGACACCGTACCGTGGCTTTACGATTCAACGCCAGTGAGAGCGACACACCTGCAATGTTAACTAAAGCTGTAAAGCGGATAGTCTGTTAAATTGATCGCTACTTTACAATCAGAGGGACCAGTTTAATTACCAGTGGAAGACAGGTGCGAAAATTGTGAATAAAAAAAGCCCTCCAAAGAGTCAAGTTTAATTTACCATACTATATAGTACACACTGCGCAATAAATACTCTACATTTTAGGTCTTTTCAAATCGTGCATTGGGGTAGCAGCACAGCACTGTAATTAATGAACTGAAATTTGTGGGTTCAAATCCCAAGTGCAGCAGCACTGTTAGAAACCATTAGGTTACATTAATAAATTCTTCAGTAAATCTCCAGCTGTATTAATGTCACCTATTACCTGCAGTGAAAACGGTGTGTGTGTGTGTGTGTGTGTGTGTGAGAGTCACTTTGGATGATGGCATTATCTAGCACTGTAATCTAGAAGGTAGAGGACAGTGTAGCGCAGTGATATGCAGGGGGCAGTAGAGTGATGTGATACTTAGTGGGCAGTAGACTTCAGCGGGAGTATGGTCTCAGTCTGTAGCATGGGTGGGACAGAGAGGCAATGCCGCACTGTCTACAGGAGAAATCAATGTGCATTTTGATTGACAGCAGATGTTGAGCTTGGAGCTGTGTCCTGAACGTCCCCCCCCCCCCCCCCCTTCTCCAGCACACTCGTAATTCAAACTAATGGATTGGACGTTATTCTACCAGCAACAAGGCAAAATGAGAGGGCAACGTGTTCCTTCAGACACATTTCAAATTATGGCTACAAACAGGGATTACCTTTTCACTTCCGTCTCAACGGCTAAACAGAAAATGTTTTCCACTACTACATACTAGGAGGCATTCATTAAAGTTAAAATGGTCGGATGATTGACTGATGTTCAGGGTGGAAGCTTTTTGCATGAAATACTGCACAGTCTCCGGTTAACTAAAACAGGGTCTGCCCAGGTCACTGCAGCAGGGAATTTGCGGATACCTACAGCGAATATTCCGGAACGGAGTCCTTGAAGGTAGGCAGATCTCGGACATACTCATTATGAAACCATTTCACTTTGAAGTGCAGATTCATGTACTCAGTGCTCTTGCACAGTTTGTGTTTTTCATGTTCTGCAAAAAAAGAAAAACAAGGAAAATAAGGTGGTTGGCAGGTATGTACTACGGTGCATACTAGGCTCATGTTTTTTTTATAATATGGACTGGATTAAACCAGCATATGTCCCTTTGACTCTTAACATCATAAACACAGCTTAGCAAGTTCTGGACAAAAGTTTGTTTGTCTGTTGTGAAATGGCACATAACAGACAGAAATCAAGATTTCATTGCCTGGACTGCTCTGTGGAGTTTTAAATGTTCTAAGATATATTAAGAGGAGACACCTCAATGTCCTTGCCAGAAGGAAAAATCTACTAAGTCCAGACTGTATATATAATGAAAGTTAAATTGTTATAGTGCTACCATTTACAGTTTTACCAGAAGGCACTACAGCAGTCATATTAACTGCTATAGCTACCACTGGAGAGAAGAGATGTGTGCTGATGGGAAATGTGGCAAGCCAAGGCACCATTCCACCCGGATGCTGTGACTTTGCCTGCTAGGAGATAATATGTAGGCAAAAGACAGGGCAATGACAAATAGGGGGGAAAAAACATTTTCCAATGGCGTAAACAAACTCCATTTGAAGTCGCCACAGTGCAACTTTTAGAGGTCTTTGGGGAGACGGAATAAACACAAAATGGAAGGTATATTAAATGGCACCAAGGGTGCTTCTGTGGGCAAGTAATTGAAGAGCAGAATATGCTGAGTTAGAGGTGCAGTCCAAAGCATTTATAAATTGCCACTCTAAGTTATATGAACAAGTCAACTTTACCTGCAATATTCAAAGTTCACATAAAATACCAATCATATACACATGGTGAAAGATAATTGTACTTATTTTTGAAAGACATCACAGCCCTAAGAACTCTTAAGGTAACACGCGCTCATACACACACACACACACACACACACACACACATCCTGTTCAGTGCAGGTGACAGGAAGCACTGTGAATGCTCTGCTTCAGTGTGACATCTGAACCTCAAAGGGCCCTCAGCAGTCCAGATCCAATTAATCACGCTGCATGTTTGCTTTATGACCAGCCAAGTGCTTGCACACAAGAGTAATAGGGCACTCCATATTTGCTTAGTTATGTAATTCAAGCCACGCTCCTGCAAGCCCTGATCAATATTATACACACTGAGCACAGCGTCTCTTACGACGCACAGAGGTGCTAATGCTCACAGGGACACTCCTCGTCTGGAGATGCATCAATATCACTGGCTGCATCACCAGAATCTCTACAGGACTGATAGTGTTGACCACTGTTCCCCTGTTTTCTGGGCCACTGCTGCTGACTGATTTCTCAAAGAGGTTCTCCTCAGCCTGAGATTGATAATCCACCTCAGTCTTATCTTCAGTAACAGAGCTCTCCTCCTGCCAGACTTGTGATATCTTTTTTTTTAATGGCTAAACCAAAAAACAAGGCATTTTCAACCATTATCTTAGGTTGCTTTGCATTGAAACATATGATGTCCAGAGTCACAGTACATGTTCTGTTTGGTCATCATTTTAATTGTTATTCCCACTGCTTTTGTTACTAAACCTTTGGGAAATGTGAAAATACCTGACTTTAAATAACCAAGACACAAAGCCATCTTTACTAAATACTTACATAATAATGCACGGAAGGCACAAAGAACATTTACAACTACTTCAGTGACAAGTTTTGAATTAATTATTAAAGCATGCGGCTAAATATTTCACAGAGCTGAAAGTGACAGCTCAAGTCCCCCTGAAATCATGTGAAGCTGTCAATTAAGCCAAAATGTAGTGTATAAAGGTTTCCAAATGTTTTCAAATTGAGCAAACCAATCTTATTTCAATGTTATGACCGGTCATTTCACTTTCGATGATTCAGAGAGCTTTCTAGAACATTGAGGCTATGTTATTTTTGAGGCAATGCTGCATAACAAGTAGCAATCTCCTCAACTGCAGCCTGTGCCACAATTCACAAATGAAAAAAAGGTAATTAATTTAATGAGAGTGCAGCTAGGTTTTGTTTGGAAAATCCTTACTAAATTAGTATATACATAGTAGAAACTCCAATATTCATTTTCCAAACCAGTTGTTCCTGGTCAGGGTCACGAGGGTCTGGAGCTTTTCCCAGCATGCAATGGGTGAGAGGCAAATAGAAAATAACAGAATACAAAAATAAAGTAATTTTTCCATTTATCATTTATGTTCTCCTCCCTGCATTTAATGCACTATACCAATCCCACATTCCTCAATCCACCAAGTTCTGCTGTTCCCTCTGTGTTCTTCACATAACTCAAGCCTCACACATGCTCACGGGGCTGCTGGAGGAGCTGACTGAGATCCAGAGTGGCAGTGATCATTTTGCCATTTTATACACAGGGGCCAGATCCAGGCTGTGTACAAGGAACATGCCAATTGGTCACAGGGCAGCCTTGAGCCACGCCCATCCCCACAGAAATCCCACACACATCAGTCCCCTCCCTGGCAGACCCAATCAGCTCAAACAGGGCGGCAGATGTACCATATTAGCTCTGTGCACCTTATTAGAAGGATTTACTTCTAGCAGGACCGTGTCCCCCAGATCTGCAGTTTATCAGAAATCCTATGAGGCATTTACTGTCGATGCTGCCTCTGGATTCAAGAAGCGATTAAGGTAAGTCGAGAGGAAAAATGGTGTAAAACTTGCATCCACAGCGTGACCGAGCCACCCACTCCCCCTCCCTCATGCGAGCATAGTTTCACATCACTGCTCCACTTTCCAGTTTGTTTGTCAAACACAGACCAGGGGCACCTCTGGGGCAGGCAGTGGAGACGGTGTGTTTTGTGCTCATTTCCTGTTTGACAGAGAACCTCTCATGCCATGGGACAGTGAAAGTGGCTCCACGGGAGAGTGGGGCTACTTGTCAGTTAGCGTCAGGGAATGAGCTCTTGATTCTTGAAGAGAGGCTCAAGCTTATCTGTGGCCAACATTCCACGGTTTCCAGAAGAAAACAAGAATCATGTCCTTCGCTGGAAGCCTGTGGATCACAGGTATTGGGGTTACATGTCTGCGCACACTTCAGTTACAAATGTGGAGCTTTTTTAAATACACTTTCCCACTACAAAAGTTAGTATCAAAGCACCAACGAGGGGCTAGTTCAAAATAATGAATGCAATTTCAAGAGCTCTTTAAACTGTAGGCAAAGGGACTGTATCCTCCAAATTTATATTGCCCAACTTTTAAAAAAATGATATTAAAATCAACTTCGGAATGTTTCACTAGACAAACTAGCATTTTTTCACTACATGAATCAACATTGATACTGCAGGGTAACTCTCAAAACATAACATACTGTATCTGGTGTATTGCCTAGTATGGTATCCAGTGTTTAAATGGAAAAAGAAAAAAAAAAAAAACTAAACAAAAATTTCTTCATCAAACAGTACAATTAAATTCCCAGATTCCACTTTACTGGAAAACAACTCAACATGGTGATGAGATATAATGACTGACTGAATCTACAGGTTTCTCTTTAACCCTTGTGTTGCAGCAGGTGAATGTTGCGTACTGACAGATTATGTTTAGGGCTCAGAACATACCCCTATGCAGATGCGTCTACAGCTCAAATGCTGATACAGAACAGCCATTTACTTCAAACGTCTCGCTCAGGATATTTACCCATCATGCATTTTTAATGGAATGGAACAACCTTAAAGATACATAAATCTGCGCGCCGTCTCTCAAATGAGGACGGCTGCCAAAGCTATTCATGGCCTATTCGGGAGCTCTGGAAGACAAGGAAATGAGTTCCTGAAAAGAAACTGTTCCCATGGGGCATAATCAGTGGAATAATAATGACGGCTTTTCAAGGTTTGATGGAGGCCGTCTGTGCCAGCTAACCTGAGAGACGGGGGAGGAAGCAGACTGCTTCATTTTCTTAGCGAGGGGTGAATTACATGCCATCTACTCTTTTTATGGGCATAATTGGTGCGCATAACAACATGCTGCTTGCAGAGCTGCTTTTTTAAAAACTCTCATAGGGTGGGGGTGAGGCTTGGGAGGAGTGATCATTGTCCTGAAGAACAAGCCACCCCCCACACTCACCCCACCTACCTTTTCCTTTGATCTGTACCAGGTGTGACGCTCATTATGTTGGCTGCTCTCATTCAAGCATCAACCAGAAGAATTCTACAAATTATAATTCATTTTTGTGTTATTTGCACAGATGCTTTTGATACAGGAATTAAATTACTATGTCAGTTCCTTCATTTCCTCTTTACTTTAGCCTTTCACTAAGTAACATTGGCTCTGTGATGTGCTGCAGGGCTGTGTGCATGTTATTGATCACAGCCGTCTATGTGCTCCAGGGCTACTCCCTCAATAATTTACATTTGCAGAGCGATTCCCTGTGTTACCACTCTGTCTTGCAAAGGAGAGCAGGACAGTCCACACTCCTTTCATATTTTCTTTGCTTTATTCAGACAGGTAAAAGCAGACCAATAGAGAAAGGGCCACAGTGAAGAAAGTGCCATGGTGGGAATTGAACCTCTGTCCACGTTAGGGGACTTGCATATGCCTATAGTGTTGGTACTGTCTGAGCCACACCTCTTGCCTATGTTACCAATGTAACCTAAGCAATGATTTTTTTCATGAACATTAACTTAACTTCTATGGTGTTCCACATAGAGCCAGGAGAGTTAGTCACTACATAGTAAATCTGAGTAAATCCTCATGCTAATGTACTTGTAAGAACGCACATTTTTTTAACTCCTGGCTTAGGGGCTGTGGAGGAAAAAGGATTATTGGAAACACACCTCTCAGCATGCTGCTTTCAGATATTCTTAAATTAAACTCTCATCCTGCTGCTCCACACACTCCAGTAATGCTGCACTAATGTTGATCGGTGGCTATACTCTTTGAAGGTGCTACTTTAAAGAAAAAAAAAAAAAAGAATGCATTCAGCCTTAAATAAGAATCTTCAATCATACAATGCAAATCTCTCCGCTATTTCCTAGAGATTGTTTGACTATAGTGTTTGAAAGGCCCCTCCACCATAAATGATGCCCACTCGTAAACTCCCACGGTGGACGCGATTTCATCACACTGGGTTCACTCTGCAGCATGACTTTTGAGGCCATTATTCATAAATGGCACATTTACATAGGCTACATTGTCATTAAAAACATTTTAGTGAAACAGGCAGAGGCAATGTTAAACAGCCATGGAAAATACAGACACCAAGGGACATCTGTGCTAAGCCCTCCTATCAGCCAGGCTCCAAACGGTCTATTATCCTCATTGTGTTGTAAGAGGCCTATGAGATTTAGACACAGCGGAGTATGGTGTCCTCTCGTGTACTTAAGAAACTACTCCCCAAATAACAACTGCAACAGCGAAATAAACAATGATTAAAAAAAAAAAAAACTATATCACTCCAGTTGTTTCCTCTTTTTTTGTTTCATTCCCAATTCCACTGCACCCACGACTGAAAGCTGTCAAAAAATACAACGTTGGATGAACTTCTCCACCGGCCCATCAGAATACCAAGGCTGTCTGTACAATATAACTACAGTGATCCATGTCACACTCTTTTCTAAAATATGGATTAAAAAAGGGGGGATATTGAGACTGGGATCTCAGACCTCAGAGTGGCACTGCTTCCACAAATTTACTTCAGAAAAAAAACACATAGTGGTTGCATATGATACAAGGTAATACTAATTTACCGCTCATTGTTGATCTTTAAAATATACTTATGGCTAAACGCTCTGGGGTAGGCAAAATTGACTGAAAAGTCTATATGCACTATTGCTGGAATAGAGCAGCCAAAAGATACCAATGTGCTTGCTGCTCAAAAGGCTCAAAATGATTCAGTTTAGAGCTCAAAATCATTCAGTTCAGACCTTCAATATTTTTCAAAGCAAATCTCTGGCATCTATTGAAATCCTTTGTAGAAGCCAAAGAAACCTCATTTGAATTCTCAAAGTTCAAATGTCTTAAGAAAAATCAGACAATAACAGTATCATCTGAGAGGGAATTTTTTTTTTAGTTTCTTTGAGAATAATTTCTTAGTGACTGAAAATTGCACTGCATGTATTTGGGTGGGAAAAAATACACTCTTAGAGCAGGATCTACCCACAATGCCCACAAAATGGTCAGTTAATTCAATGGCATATCAATCATAGCCGTTTAACTCTTAAAGGGCTATTCTTTGCAAACTTTGTATTGATTGTACAAAACTCAATTCAGTTGTCACTTATTATCAAAGGTGACGAGAAATAGAATGTGTAGGTACCATGGACTACAAAAGACACTCCACAAAACTACAAAGCCCATATGTCCACCTTATGGGGTGACACATTTAACCACATCTTTCTAGTTACAGTATTGGCGTACTGTAACTTTGAAACACACGACCCTCAATAAAACACAGGTCTCCTTCTGTTTCACTCTCTGTTCCATTTTACTTGCGTGTTGTTCCATTTGCTCTCTGTCTGGACTCGCCATTCTTCCATCTCCCCCTCGCATGCAGCCCACATGCTGGGAGGAGTTTGCAAGGCCTGAAACTGAGCAAGGCTATCTCGGGTATACTGTACTCTGGACTACCCAGCTGCATAGCAAATGATGGGAACTGGTCTTTCATAGACAAATGCATAATGCTTACAATACTTAGAAACCAAAGAAAACAACAAACAATGAAGAGTTAGCAGTAACATGCATCTGCATGAATCCGCTTGTCTTACTTCATTGAATCACTCAGAAAGTGATTCCGTTTTGCCTCAAATTAAGGTTAGTTGAGTTTTCCAAAATACTATTAAATGAAATTACTCTGAGAATCGAAGCACAAAGATAATTACAAAAACTGTTGAATATAGACTTGCATAATTACGTAAATCTGCATCTTAAGCACTCGCGGTTGTACAACCTAGATGCCTGGCAATCATGCTTTCAGTGGCCTTTTGAGGCAGAGTCCTGCATTGTGACTCACTGTTATCCTGGTATGGTATGGCCGGCAGTGCAGGTGTGTTGCAAATAGCGCAAAGCACGGCCCTTCCTGTGGAAGACAGCTTGTTGTGAATTCTCTTGGTTTGACCTCCCTGCTAAGAGTGACTCACACTCACAGACTGTCCCTGCCCAAGGGTGACTTTCCTTCCAGTGTTGCTGTGGTGGCGTGCAGTATGCAAATGTGCTTCCTGTGACGCATCCAGAGCGGAGCGGGTAGCATCCACCTCGAGGCTGTCTTTCCGCCCCCGTCCCATACCATCCCCATCCTGAATGGAGCCAGGCGCCTGTGGTGGGGTAGCAAGTTCTCACCCACAGGAATCCCACACCTCTCTGGGGTTGCCACAATTGCACTAATCCGAGATGAGGCATTCATATCGCTGACTGAGAACAATAAACAGTTTCTGTGTCTCTACCTGGTCCATCTGGCTCTTGTGACTGTTCTCTCTGAGTCATCTCTGCTCTCGTTTTTGCCTTACTGAGATCAATCAAGGCTTCTGTCTCCTGAACAACACTAGGACTACTACACCAGGCCCCTAACCATGCCATCCACACTGATCCCCATAGATCTGCCTTGTACCCTACATCGGTCTGTCCAACCGTCTGTCTGTCTGATGACTTCTGCCTACCATTGGCGAAACAAGGTATTTCCCCTGACAGGCCATATTTTCCACATGTACCAGGATTCGCTCTAATCCTCATTAAATCTGTCAGTACAGCTTGAAACAGAAGCTCATTTGTCAGAAGTTAGTTAGTACTCATAGCTGACAACTAATTGACATTATGATTGCAGGCAGGGATTTGTGTTTTAATTGAATGAGACGGCTCTGAGAATGTTAGCATGCAGGTTCCTGTATGCTACTGGTCACAGGCTAGCGCTCATGTGGTCACTGCATTTTCACAATTGTAATTTCAGAAGCACTATATACGTTCCCTGCTTCCCCTCTGGCCTCATCAGAACAAGTCAGCTCAGATTGTAGAGAGTGTCCATGTGACAAGAACCTGAGGCAGAAGGTTGCCCACTCTGCTCTCTGCTGGAAATGATGGCTCCGGGCAGTAAAACAGAAGGGCCTTCTATCTGGCAAAGACCAGCAGTGTTCTGTCAGTGCCACATCAGATGAGAACATACTAAGTTCAAGGCTTCAGAGGGATGATATGCACATTTTTTGTTTTTTTGCGCAGTTCAACTGCAATAAATCTTCTACACCTCGTGACCCCTACCTTTAATTAATGCGCGTGTCTCTCGATGAAGTGCCCGTGGCTTCTCCAGTAAATTACAGAGCTGGGTATATATGGCTGTGTTCATATCTTTCAGCACCCGGGCGATAGCTCAGTGAGAGTAGAGTATGCATCAAAGGCATCACAATGCAGGAGAATAGTCCCTTTGTCTCCCAAAGAATTTTGGCATCTTGCACAGGCAGGGTTCTGCACAGTATACTCACGCTCCAAAGGCTCTGAGATTCTTTCAGTGGGCAAATGGCTCGTAAAGAATTATTTCCACCCAATTTAAGAGAAGAAAGGGAAGTCATGGCCTCAACAGAGGGTCATCTTTCAAGAGAGGGTTGGATCATTGCTACTGTTCAGATACAGGAGTGCAAAAAAATGACTGCTGATCCTCCACGATTAGGCTACTCCAGAAATGGGAACCTTGATGCACAAGGGGCGGGGTTTCAGGCTCTCTGTGTTCAACTTCTGCATGTCCAGACACACACACACACACACACACACACACACACACACAAACAAACAAGGACGCACGTGAGTGCATGTGCACACAGACTGACAAACACACACAACACATACATAAGGACAAGCACACACACACACGAACAGCCACATACACAAACAAGCATGCAAATGGGCGAATGTGCACACAAACTGACAAACACACACAACACATGCACAAGAACACACACGCACACACAGAATTCTGACAAATGCATTAAAAAAATCTGCAGGATGGTTGCATATTTCTTTGTAAAAATAAATAAAATAAATAACCTCAGCATGTTCTGTAAAACTGGGACAGATTCAACTACTGGTTTCCCCCAAAAACTGGGTAATGTTTTACTTTGATTATGATTTTGAACATTGATTATTCAAGAATACACAACAGCAGAACCACAATTTTGATTCCATCATCATCATTGTTGATATGACTGAACTCTGATATGAATAAGACCGGCAGTGTCAGGACATAATTCTGAGTCATTGAATGGTTTGGCAATGGGGTAATGGATGGAAAGTGCTAGAATATGATTACACATCTAATGCAAGTTTATTCACAGCCTACTAAAGTCCATAAATGATTGATAATAACAGCCAGGTTAGGAATACAACCAAGCTGACAGTACAATCACAGCCCAAAAGATGAGCATGAATCTTCCATACTACAAATCCATACGGGCAGGGTGTCCAGTATAACTTACAAGTATTTCCCAAAAAGTGAATTTGGACACGTTGTTCTCAGGGCACCCTTTATTAATGTGCATTACAGTCAATAAACTATCACCAGAGGAAATGCCTCTGTGTATTCTACCATCTCGTCCAAAATAATGACCTGCAGCCCATCGGAAGCACTGCCCTTTGACCCACAAGGCTTAGAGTGCTGTGACTTATCTCTGCAGAGAAATATTATAGCAAACAGAGCTCACCACAGTCTAATCTCATCGTCACAGATGACAGAATGCCGTACTTAAATGAAACAAAAGCTCCAACCGTAATAGGGGAACAGAAAAACGATTACTACTTTTTGAATTTCAGCATGCAATTTCAAGATTACCCACTATGAAGCCAAGACAAAAGGAGGCAACTGTGATTAAGGTATAACATGTCTATTTGATAAAAAGGAGGTATGAATAAAAACACATGCATATGAATTACAAGTACATACATGCACAGACACAGACACACACACACACACACACACACATGCACAAACATGCCAATCCACATTCAGTCAATTATTCTGCCATTTCAACAAGTCAGGTCTCTCTCTTTTTCTCTCTCTACCTCCCTCTCTCTCCCTCTCCTCTCCATCCCTCATTTTCATTTTCTCTCTCTAAACCATGCATACCTTTATATGCATTTACACAGCGTTATATAACCACCGCAAAGCACCTAGAGGGACACGCTTGACATTAATCCAGCCCTACGCTCCCGTTTTGTGTGAATTCTGCTTCCTGCTTGACCCTAAAATAATTGCAAGTGTTGTGGCAGACACAAAATGGGGGACAAAAAAGGAGAAAAGTGCTCTGGTGTTTCGGTGCATTGCTTATTGTCAGCCCTAGGACAAAAAACTTCCTTTTACACTTGATTATGCGATCTTTCTGCTGCAATTCATTCTCCAGACAAGGCAAAGAAAGGCAAAGCACAAAGTACCATTGGTCTATTTACAACACTCCACTTTACTGACTAATCTGGAGAATATAAAAAAACACACATGCATTCCTCTCAAACAGACACCTGCATGTGTTCACTCGGAGTAACCTCAGCGAACCCAAAGTCCAAATCAGGTCTTATCAGAAACCAGCAGGGAAGGAAAAATAACAAATTAATATGGTGTTGAAATTAAACGTATACATGTACACACACACACGCACATACTGCACACACACACAAGCCTAACCCCAAACTATTCACTTATTAATTACCGTAGAGAAATTAAAGGAAAGATGAGAGGAGATAGTGACTCCGCTGCAGTCTGGACCCAACTGTCAAAAAGGTCAGGACAGCACTTTCTGCAGTCAGCGCCTAATAGGAACCAAATGAAGATGGAGTGTGTGGCACTGGAGATGGATTTTTCTGTAGCGCAATTTCTCACAGCATGTTCATTTATTATGACTGCAACAAGGGGTAGAGGGGGTGTCTTCATTAAGACACACCACAAACGCTTGCTTCCTGTTCACATCCATGCACACAACCCCCTAATAATATTTGTCTATCGTGCTAAATTGCCATTCCAAGAAGTAATCTTTCCTTCCAAGTGTCAATCTGACCTACAGTGTGACAGATGCAACACCAACAAAATTGGAATGGCCAGTGATGGTAAGCAGCAGTACTAGTCGTGGGACTTACACTTTTGCAGCTGGTGAGGTTGTCCTTGAAGCTAGATGTGCAGCTGGTTCTCAAAGGAAGAATGGGTTAAGGTGAGTACAAGGTGGAAGACCAGGACTGTCATTGGCCGGGCCTTTGACCAATCACAGGCGAGGTAAGCTCCCTTCACCACAGCAGCATACAGCACTCTCTTAAACCTACATCACAAAGGCAGTTATATGGTCGTCCAGGACCCCCGTGTTCAAACGTCATCTGACAGGGCAAGACTGACCAGAGGTGACGGCCTGCCACCTTGAGTTTATTTTGCTTTCAGTTACCCTTTGACCCGTCAATCCTACGCATTTAATTTAAGCCCAGAAAATGCTCAAGGCCTTTTGTGCAAAGCGCAGTTTCTTCTGAAAACCCTTACGACTGTAGGAAAGGGGAGAGAAAAAAAAAAAACGATTGAAAAGAAATGAAAAAGAGAGAAAAAAAGCATGAACCCTTTTTTTTCACATGCGATTGGATTTCAGCCCAGTCAGAGAACAGCTGAATAGGCCTTGATTGAAATAAAGTCAAGGACAGAGGCCTGTGTGAATGCAGTCAGGGCACAGGCTTTAATACGGCCCACAGCTCTGGGACTTTTCCAGAATCCAGCAGCTGTGTAATCCCGCTGGCGAACAAGCCTTTCTGTCTGTTATCTATTAGACTTGCGAATGAGACAGATTTCAATAGTGACAAAGCTCCAGAGGTTGCTCTGCTGTCAAACCAAAGTTTAAAATACAGCCACAATTTCGTTAGAGCTGGTCCCCATCTCTCGGGAACGAACAAAACCTCAAAGTACACAGGAGATTTACCGTCCACGTGCAGTAGGCAGAACCTGGGAATTCTCCTTGCGTAATAGGCTACTCACCCCACAGAAGCCACCCCCCCCACCCCCCACTACAGAGGCTCAGATGTAATGTGCGCCACCAATCAAATTAAATTCTAATTCCTTGGATTAACATAAAAATTCAATATCCTTGGGAGAGAGGCATATGGCAGAAATGATTTCTATGCAAATATATGGAAGAAACCATGATCTTAAGCTGGCTATCATAATGACCCATCTCTCAAAATCAGACAGTGACATTCTGTGGGTCGTCTGGTTTACTCCAAGAATACAACTGTATAATCTCTATATGATACAACATTGAGTTAGAAAAACATGTAGTCTTGACTTCAATTTAGCGTGTGAATATTCAGGGACGCTGCAAAAGTAATGATTTCCTCCAGCTGAGTGAAACTATAATGTGTCACTACATTTCTTCTGATAATCTGCAGAATTACAGAGCTGGTTTCATAGTTGTGTTCGTACTGATTATTATCTTCTTTTTTTTTTTTAGAAACAAAATGTACATAAGCATGTCCAAATAATGAACTCAAAAAGAAGTATTTATTTTTCAAAGGACCCCCCATGCATATCACTTTCAAACAAAACGTGTGCTAACGTATTCTCAGCAATGGGGCTTATGTCAAAAGCAACACATATCAGTAAAAATGAAAATATAATCATCCTCTGATACCCTGTTGGCTATTTACAATATCTGGCTAAAAATATCCCAAACAAAATGAACACTAGCTGAGGTTGAAAAAAGTACAGATTGTCATCGATTCACATTGATTAATCCATGAACTTGAAGTGACAGATATAGAAGGTTGTGTCGCTCTTTCCTTCTGTGGGAATTTTATTTACTGTTGCAGAAACACAAAGTCTGACCTTCATCCAATACTGGTGGGGAAACAGAGCAGCAAAAGCGGTGAGAAGGATCTCCACCTGACCATGATCAGACCTATTCCACACACCCGTGCCTTTTCAGCTAACGCAACATTCTCACAATGATGCTGCCATGTAGTGGCAATGTTATAACGCTGACAAAATAATCCAGTAACATTGTGAGATCATTTTATGTTAGCTGGGTTTTCAGAACTTTCCACCAATTCTATCATCCCCGCATGACCTGACCCACAATGATGTCAGGTGTGATGTCACTCATGTGACAGAGGAGAGAGCTGATGCAGAGAGCTCGCTGAGCAGAGAACGCATAACCCCCCCCCCCCCCCCCCCCCCGCATACAACAGGCTCCGTTACTAGGTAAGCAGAATGTGTTCAAGTTCAAGCCACTCATAATACTGTCTCACCCCTTTCAGCAAGGGAGTGAGAACGTGAGCGCTGTTACAATCGCTAAAAGCAAAAAAAAAAAAACGCAACACACCTTTGACTGCGTGCGTGTCAGTGTGTGAAGTGCGTGTGCTATTATTAGCTTGCCACCTGTTTCCCATGGCAACACTCACACATAATGCAGAGTAAATAGTGAACCCCACAGGCAGAGGTAATTTATGCCCGTTTAGCGAAGACACAGTTTAGCGAACTGTTACAAATTGGCGAGGAGATGCATTTAAACCTGGAACACTGAAAGGATGGCGTTTAGCCTCCCCAACTCAAACAGTCACAAACAGTGCATCTCCAATTTATTACGGTAAGAGACGGGGCTTTTCATGTGCTGCCGCTTTTCACAACCAATGGGTTTCAGTATCTTTCATACGGCCGTATTTTACCCCGGCCCATGTGAACGGATGATCCTGAGTGCAGCAGAGTAATTTATCAGAGAGTAACATTCTTTGGATTTCGGTTTTAAACCCCACGGAATCTGACTGAAGTACAATCACTTTTACTGTTTAACGATTAGTGTGACCAGGGGGGCTGAAGAACCAGGTTAAAATCAGTGTAATTAATAGTGAAATGAAAAGGGCTGTGCACAATTGCATCTTATCTAAATCTTCTTGTGGTTTCGTTTTTCAGTGGCTTGAGGAAACCCAGATCTGAAGGCTTACGCGTACATGTAACATAATATTTAAGACTGTCCTGGTTTTTGATTATCACAAGCTACATTTCCTATCAGGGGATTCTCCCGCCTCTGAATATTTTATAGAGCATGAGTGGCTACAACCCTCGGCTGTCTGTGGAAGTACCCTGAACCCAGGAGAGCCAATGAACCACTAGCTCAGCCCATGCCTCTTAGCCATGGATTCATTAAAACGTTGTTACACGGATCAGTTTAATCCTGATGTGCGCGTGTGTGCGTGTGTGCATGTGTGTGCAAATTCAACCTCAGCATAACATTTACTTTCTGTCTCAGGTAATCAATAAAGGAAAATAAATTTTACTGTAATCCAAACATACTGAAACCCACAGCCATTCCAGCCAAAGAAAATCACCGAACTGAGCATTCATATATACGTGGCCACGCGTACACACACACACACACACCCACACACACACACAGTTACTGACCTTCCATAGCATACTTCATGTCCATGGCGAAGAGGTTCCATGTGATCTCTGCACTGATTTTGCCCATGTTAAGCTCTTGTGGAAACCTACAATCAAAGTAAAGTCGATCAAACTTTGGTCATGCTGTTGAAAAAGTATGTGGTTTGTACTACAATATCAGCTGGAAGACATCTACCAAATACAAAATATAATAATTCTAAATCAAGAAAAAGAAAACTGCCCATTTTATAAATAGCATAAATAAATAATGTTTTTCCAGATAATTTCCAATTCAATACTTGAGAGACCATTATAAAATAAAGGCTTATTATCCAGTTTCTATAGCAACTTGTTTACCAAGTAATAAATTGAAATGCTTATTAATAGCTTATAATGCATGAGATTTCCACAGTGTCCATGCATTCCTGTAGCATTCATCAAACCAGCCCAAACAGGATGTCAGTGGTTTAGGGTTATCTACAAACATAAGAGAGGTTGTAGATATTTCATTCACATTTATTGAGATTCATTCCTTGGCTTGATTCACTGTCTCTGCAGGTGCCATTTTTGGGGCAATATTAAGCATCCAGCTTCTGTCACATGACCACTTCTCCCCAGCAATTAGATCAGCATGAGCCATGGAACAGTTTTTCAACAAATCAATGGTGTGGTAATCTAAATCATCTATGAGCTGCCCACCTTCAGCTAATCCAAATCATCAGTTAGAAGGTTAGGGGAAACTACGATCATTAAATAAGAATCGAATACATATTTAATATACAGATTACTTTTTTTCCAGGGCTTTATTAATGATAAAATCTACACATAAGTAATTGTTTTAATATACATTAACTTTAGCAGCACTCAAGCTACACCAGTCACACAGCTGAATAACTAAATCCATTGGAAACTGCGCTCACAATGGGATCACAAATCTAAAATCATACGCGCCACATTTTTTTTTAAAGACTCGTAGCAATGTCCATGCTCAGGAGTCACCACTCAAAGGTTTCTTCTCTGACACCCATTACATACCACTAAAGAATGAAGCCAACTTTACATGAATATTACATGCAGTATTAGGATAATGGCATCCATGAACAACAGAACAGTAAATCTGCCAGGAAGCACGGGCCGATGCTGTTTAGTATCTGGTGCATAACAGCTGAAGCTCTCAAGCAGTATTACCCTACATGCATCTGTAACACTCTCACGGACACCTGTATCTCTCCTAAATAATTCTCAACCACTCTCCCTATCGAATCCCCTCAATTACATCTACCACCACTAACACAGGGATCGCAAGCAGGGCAGGGCTTACTGTGTTGTATACGAGTATCTTCTCTGAAAAATGGCTCCTAATCTGTGGTCTTTTAAAGTTACATGTCACAGGAGAGGAGGGGTGAATATAAAAATGTTGACTTCTGATAATAAAACAGATTTGAAAAAAATAAGGTTGAACACTGCGACCCCCGCCACCCCCATTGGTGACTCACTGATTGATTACGGGGGTGTATGCTGTCCTGTCCTCATCGATAACAGACACCATCAGTGTGATGAGTTTGGGCCAGAAGTCCAGGTTCTTGATTGACGGGCCCTGCTCCTCACGTGGGATATCCTGTTTTTTAGCCTATGTGTGATGGAGTATGAGAGAGAGAGAGAGAAAGAGAGAGAGGGTTTAAGATGCTGCTTCACAATATTGATGAATAATAGAATTACTGCCAATCAAGAACCTAAAGTAGCCTTTTTGAAAATGCAGGTTCTTTGCAGGTCTGCTTCCCTGTATTTTTTAGATCAGCATAGTCCTCCTGGGCTGCTACTAAAGAGGGAACAGCTGGACTGGTCCCCTCAAAAAACAAAAGCGGCACGAGATACCAAAAAAAAGAAGAAAGAAAATCTGCCTTTTTTACCTCTTTGCATGGTGATGAGATGACTAATTTTTCAGCTCTTTAGTTTGTTCTGTAAAATGTATGATCCTATATCTGGGCAGTGTCACACAATTCTCCAGTTTAGCAGCGCTGGTCCCTGCTGCTGCAGATTCACCCGTGTTTTCATTATTCTAAAACTGCCAGCCGATAATTAAGACCGTTATGGCAAAATGATAATACAAAATCAACATTGCTGAAGGTGCCAAATTATTATCTCGTAACCAATGAGCACTTTGAGTACTTTATTTTAATTTTATTTTCACTCACTCTTCATTAGGAAACAAGGGAGAAATCATGAAACATTCTTCCGGGCTGTCACTCCTAGGACTCCTGTGAGGGTACTACTGGCCACTAGGTGTCGTACAAAACTGTCCAATCAAACGGCACATCAAATAACATAAGACACATCAACACAAATGCATAATCCAGATTGTAACACACATAAATACTTATAACATGAACATATGTTATTTGCCCTCAAATTAAATCATTATGTTAACTCGTATACACTCATAATATTATCTCCCCACAGGCATGTGTGCGACATAGTCAGGCACCGCAAAAGCCAGCTCAGTCACCCACCCCCACCGTGGGTCCTCCACTGAATCCACAAACAAGGTAGCAAAGAGGGCCAGTGTATTAAATAGCATAAAGGTTACTTGTGGTGGGGCGATAACTTAGTTTTGAGGCCAGCAAAGCAGAGGATGTCCCAGTAAAGCGGCGGTGATTTACTCTTTGGTAACTATAAAATGGTCTGGCAGTGTGAGGGGTGTGAGGTCAGGGATACCCGCACATGGGTGTTAATGCTGAGGAGACAGAAAAGGGAGGGAAAGTGCTTGTGTTTGGCTAAAAGGTGAGCCAAGCTGGTGGAGCAGGTGTGGGCATGGTTGTAGCAGGCTTAGTATGATGACACCGGGAGGTGGTCTCCTCTCATTTGAACCAAACGCTTGCCCTTCAAATAGCGGTCGCCCAGGATTTTAACTGAGATTATCATCCTCTCATTTGCTGGCTAACTTAATATTTGGAAAAGTCAACATAATGTGCCCAGCAAAATATGCTGCAACAGAAAAAATATGGAACATTAAGTTTTCATAAAATACAGTCTTACATGCGCGCGCGCGCGCACACACACACACACACACACACACACACAGCAGTCCATTTACAGTAACCTTTGCTGTCTGAGAGATATGGCCACAGTCCCATCATACATAAGCACAGCTCAAGCATATATGTAAGATAAACAAACACAAATATTGTCTCATTCACTGTGACAAAGGGGAAGCCCGAAAGAAGCCTACTGAAGCAGCAGCACCAATCCCTTCTGTGCGATTTCTCAGGCTGACAATTGTGGCAAAACTCAGTGAAGCTAAACATTCTATGCTCCTGGTACATTTGCACATGAGTCATGTGAAAGAAAAAAAGAGATATGAAAAGGACTGGCTGTACAGTAATACATTTTTACCCCCTTATCTAAATTGCTTTACTGATAGCAGACCAAGAGTGCATGTGATTCTGGAACATGCATGCACCCCCCCCCCCCCCCCCCCCCCCCCACAAATCTCACTTGAGGGCTACAGTTGTCTTCTATTCAGAAATACTGCCTTCCCCACAAATACACTGCCAGTCACCAACATGTGCTGCGTCTCATGCAGACTGATAGCGTATGCTATGATGCTATAAGCCAATGAATGTCGCAATTGCGCGGACAAGAATAGAGGAATATACTGGAATACACTATGTTCCTCATCAGAAGGAATACAATGCAGTTTTGATTAGGCTGGGTTCAATTTGATTATCAAATAGTCAGCTGTTCAATATTTAATAGCCCTTTGCAGAAAACCTTTGTAGTGAAATCAATATTATGGGAAAGAAACATAAGGGGCGGCAGGGTCAAAATATACAACTCACCTATCATACGAATGCAGGAGAAACTAATGTCTCAAGAGTCTGTACAATGTACAATTAGAGCAGTAGAATATCACATGGACCTTCCTATCAGAGCTCAAACTTTATATAGGTTCTCAGGACCTGTGTAAAATGATCATATTATGTGAAACCACACTGAAAATATTTCATATGTGATGGAAGGAAGAATATATTCCAAAAAAGTGGGATAACTGAGCAAGAAATCACTTACTTCATTAAGATTCCTCTCACTGACTCTGCAATAATTCTGTCTCTGCAGTGTGCTAAAAACAGGATTTCTTGATGATGATCTTTGACATGATAGCTCACTTAAAAACAAACAAAGCAATAATTTGATGACAGAACAATGCACCTGGCAAATGCTAAGTGGATGAAACTGGAAAATTGGTAACGCATCATTTGGGTAGTGAAATGAAGCTGAAGAATTCAACCTCATGACAGATACCCTCTTAGCTGCCACACTTGCCATACTGAATGGTCTATATCTGGCCACTGTCGTCCATGTGTAAAAAGACACCAGCACATTCATCAGTGAAACACTTCTTTTGTGTCTTTTGAAACATTTCCCCAAAGATAGAGACTACGAAAATGAAATTTCAAATGCAGAACCTGGACATGAACAGCTAAACTCTTGTCTTCCAAAGCACACTAGCTCATTTACAGGTCGGATTGCCAAATGCCAACAATTCGCAGGAAAAATGGGACATTGTAGAGGTCAGCTTAATTGGAAATACTGCACATCCTGAATAATGAAACAAATGTCACCCCAGGAGGCGAACCTGCTATAAAAAACATGTCCTGGTATTTGTAGGGTGTTCATTTCAAATTGAAGCTGGTATTCAATCAATACCGCCTTTTGTCTTTAAATTAAATTATGTCTTACCTTTTTTTTATATTTCTCTGAAATGGTTTAAAATGAAACTGTTTTGTTTGCTTGGTTGTTGAATTATTCAAAAACTGTGCAAGATGCTTGCAGATAAATTCATTAAGGACAAAGTGCACTGGGGCCAGCCTGAGTTAAGGCTGGAAGAACAGAAAGATGAATGCTGACACAATCTCGCTCTTTCCTTATCAGTGCGAACCATGGATCTGTTCAATACTATTGTCAAATCCAAAAAACGATTCTATTTAAGGCACAGCATACAAAGAGGAAGTTAGAGGGCCGACTTTTTCCGTGTCTCCAAGAATGGTGCATTGCTGAGATTACAGCTCCTGCTTCAAACAACACAGTTATTTAGCTTAGGGTTGGCACTAGGGAACAATATCAAGCCCATGGCTATGAAAGGTGTTGCTGCTGGGCAAAATGCATTACTGGCCATAAGAAACTGAAGATATCAGTGATTAGTGGTGAGGCACCAATCACTCTGTGCTTAGCAGAGTTCTTCCCGTTTCCATTGGTTTATGCAGTGTGTGAGGCCTGTCTGAGCAAGGCATTGCTAATCAGGAGGCACCAATTATGAGGTTTGCTGTTCTGCTAGTTAACTGCATTCAGCCAGAGTACAATCCACTTCCTTTCTGAATATGTCCACACACTCTCTCTCTCTCTCTCACATGCACATGCACACGCACACACACAAATGTGCATGCACGTACCCAAACAACACCATTTCTCCCGAACAGTCAGGGGTTTTCCAAATGAGAGGTTTTTTTTTCCCAACTTACAGGTTCACAGGCCTTCACAGCTAATGAACATGAGGACTGGATTTGGACTCTCCTGCTTTTCCTTTAGTCAGCAGTGATTGGCTGCTTATTTGGGGTTGCCCAGTGGAACCCTTAGTGTGGTTGTGACACACCGTTCGGCTATCTCTGGATTTAAAAAAGTAAAATGACTGGTTTTATTTTAAAAGCCAGGGGCGGGGCTGTCTGAGATGGCACATTTCATCTGCTTGCCAAAACATCAAGAATAAATCCAGGTGATGTTTCCAGGGGTCTTCCAGAATGTTCTCTGGCTCTGTGTTCTTGCAGGCTCTTTGTGCTCCGTCGCTGATGATTGAATGTGATTTGAAATACTACGCTGGCAGGGTCAACAGAAAGCTAAGCATTAAATATTCACCATGCGGAGAGCGATGGATATTCAACAGCAAACACTTCTAGATTCAACAACAGTATAAGGGCACTTATTAGGGTTTCTTCAGGATTAACGATTCCTTTACTAAGCAGATGTCCAATTGCTAATTTACCAGGTTTCTGTTCAAGTGTATTGGACCTGAGTGTAATTAGCACCTGCATCTATCTTTCACATGAAGCAACTGCCAATAACCCCCTGGGCTGTTTGAACACATAAAGCTAAAGACCGACTTCATCAACATTTGAATGTACTAGGCTTTATTGTGGTACGGAATAAAACTAAAGGTTAACGATAAAGTGTAGCAGACTTCACCATTATTATTATTATTATTATTATTATTATTTTAAATATTATTTTTTAAGACAGAGTGAAAATCCATAATCTATTCCTCTTTGCCCATGTTCTTGTCCTATGTATGGTATGAGTGTTTTGAACAGGGACATGATAACACCCCTTCCTTGCTCACCTCCTCTGTAGTGACATTAACATGATTGTGGTTGGGAACTGATGAAAGCCCTAACTCTACTGTTCCCACGCATGCATACACACAGTACACCTTGCGGGAATGTTAAATCAATCCCCAGTACGGGAGTGCTGGTTCACAGACCTGGCAGATCAGTCTCTCCCTGGAATCTGCAGATTTCTATCACGCAAAATCTTTTCTGGGCATGCATCCAGAGGCATTCTCAGTATGGAAAGGTGGGCAGAAGCCTCGTGTCTGAATACCAATGGCAAATAAACATGCAAATCCCATTTCTGAGATATGACACACTACCTGTGATTTATTTTTTCCATTAAGGCAGGCCCAGAAAATTCAGTGCCATAACACAAAAGTTCATTGCGGGGGAGGGGGGCTGGGGATTCAATTATGATTATGCAATTCATTAAATATGACTATGCAGCTAATTCTACCATATACATAGCCTTTCACAATATTTTAATTATCAGACATGCATCTATATATGGTATTTCTGTGCCTCAGGCCTTTTAACGGGCTTTGAATTAGTGGTTTATTCCATATATTCAAGTAATGACTCTCCCTGGGGTTCATTTCCCTAATTGACTCCCCCGCCCCCAACCAGTTAGAAATGTGCGTTAAAACAGAAATTGTATGATGTAGTTCAATTTTTTAAAAGCAGGACCTTACGTGCCCTTTAAGGTAGGGAGACATCACTTTTTCAGATTATCGTATTGGGAGCAATCCTATCACACAGGGAAAGTCACACTGTAGGTTGGGATGGCACGTTGAGATACGCATGCTGCATGCTGCATGCTGCATGGTGCCCTCTGAGCATGTTTGGTTGCGCGTCGCTGTCATTCAGTCCCCGTTCTGCAGGGCGGACCAGCCCGGTAGCTCCATGACAGATGGCGCTGGCAGCGCGGAACAGAAGACACGCTCCAGCGGACGTGCCGTTTGGGTTTCAGCCGTGCGGCGTGAGCGTGCCAGTTAAGTCGGAAGCGCGCCATGTGTGAAGCCCGACTTCCAGAGAAGCGTTACACATTCACACCGTCTCCTTTCCTGTTTCCCCCCCCCAATATTCAGCCGCAGTCGGGTAATGTTCACAAGTAAGCACAAGTATTATCATGCACTGAGTGAAAGACCCAGGGAAACTTTACTGACTTCCTGTTTTATTCAGTTGCCGGGAATTCATTGCTGGTTTGGGGCAGGAACATATCAGTAGGAAGTCCTGGCTTAGGGTATGCCATTAGTGAAGCTGAACTCGTACATTTTACCCTTGTGACATTTACCAGTGCCTGCACATACCTGATCGAGAAGCTGGTTGTAAAGGTCATGGCAGTTGTCGAAAATGTATCTGTAGGTGGAATCCAGGCAAGCTCGTACACAGTCTTTCACCACCATGCTTGCTCTGGGCGGGCTCTGCAGCTCCTGAACCTGAAAGACCATAAACAAAGAGTTAGCTAATAGATAGCATGCAATTATATTCTTACTTAATAAGCATTTTATTGTATTTAATTTTTATTTACTTTTTTATTTTCCTCCAATATGCCCTTCACCAGGGTCACTACCAATGCTTATTTATTTATTTTTAATTTTTTTCATCCAATATGCCCTTCTCCAGGGTCACCACGGACACACACACACACACACACACACACACAAATGCACACATGCGCACACACACACACACACATATAACCACCATGCCTTGAAAGAGGCAGGCATGTTATTGTTGAGCGCCCCACCAGGAAAGATCGCTTGCATTACATATTCACACATGGCCCACTGGTCCCAGAGCACACTCCTGCACAAGCCTGTGCATGTGTGTATGCCTGTGTAATGAGCCTTGCTGTGCTTCTGGGGGGGGGGGGGGGGGCTGCTGCTTAAATCAGGGTGACATTTTTATTTCACTGCCCCCACTGCAGACAGAGGAGGTCTATGTACCATTTAAACCAAGCCCTGCTCGTCTCCTGGGGTAGAAGCGTCTGCCACTCATGGCAGCACAAGGCTGTTTTCACTGTGTGTGGCGGGGTAACTACATAAATATATGACTAGAAAAGCATTACTGAATCTGAATATGTAAATATTCAAGGGTAAAGTCAGAATAGGGTGGAAGGCAGTTGTTTTTAAAAGCAGAGTGTGTGCACACAACAGCTTAAGGCGGGACAAAAACTTGATCACTGCCATGGCTTCAACGGATTTACTGACTTTGTATATTTAAAGACCTCCTTTATGCAAACAGCCAAGCAGTTTTCCCATGAGATTATATGTCACAAATTCAGTTTTCTCCAGTTTTAAATGCCTATAACTGCGTTTGCAGACCTGTCCCGTTCCTGCAATGTCCAAAGAATAATCCCGTGAGGTTGAGAACAGGAAAGTCCTGCCATCTGGAATCCTTCCTCTCTGGGTGGTTCTCTAACAAATTATGCACCGCCCTGCAGAAGTGCCAGCCACATTTGGCAGTGACACGATACGGATTTGATACCAGTTTGTGGGACGCACATTTGACAGTCTGAATGAATAGATACTGCAAACCCTGACTGTAGAGACAAATGAAATCATCTTGAAAATCAATAGTAATAAAATGCACAACTGTCATTAACAACATTACATGCAGCAGAAATCAATTTCTGCATTTTAACAAAGCAATTAGAATAGGCAGATCGTAATGTTCTCCATTACATTACTTTCTTAGATGTAAAAGAATACCACTTAATGGATGCTTTAAAAAAAATCAGTGGATACACTTCATATTGAATGAGAATGTTTCATGAACAGCATTGATTGGAATTAAAATGTCTGGCCATGAATCAAAATATGTTAATTGAACACTACAGCATGTGATTGGCACTTTAATGAACTGGCAGTAATTACTGTCCTTCAGCACAGACTGCAACTGTTTGTGTCCATTATTGCCAAGCTATAATTCATATATATCACTCTGCAATTTAGATATCCATACAACAGCCATTATATTCCATATTAGAAAACCTGCATATCGTGTCATTTTGTCAGCATGTGCTTCATTCAGATCGTATACTTAACCTCATAATTATTTTCTGGTCAGAGCAACTGTTATGGTGTAGTTTGCAGAGTAGACAACAATGAACTAAAATAAAAAAAAAACAATACAAATAGCAACTCTGGAAAGTTCTCTTAGAGAGAATTTTCCAGATGCCCCCCTCTGGAGTCACTGTCCAATTCAGCAGGCAAAAGCAATGGAAGCCTCAGACGGAACTCGACAATGGGGTGTGATAACAGCATTTGACAATAACAAATTAAAGCTGCCGTTATCTGAAAAAAAGAGAAATACAGGAGTGGGACGAAGAAGATAAGAACCTCCATACCTTCATTCTGAAGAAGGTGATGCTGGTTAGCAGATCCACTGTGGATTTGAGGTCCTGGAGCCTTTCTGGGTTGCTGGCAGGGAAATTATCCTGGTGATCACATAGTGGGAATGAGACTCTTGCTCACTGATTGCTGTCATTCTCATTCTCTCATCCTCTCTCTCTCTGATTCCATATCATGCAGTAAATAGTACTGGTACATTTCATGCATTTACATCTTGGCTTTAGAGCCCCCGGATATTGGATGAGGTTGTTGCCCCATACAAGTAATAGTGCTCGGTGTTGTCCACAAAATTTCACAACATCACTCTACAAAACATTTAGCGGTCCACATTTAAAATAAAATAAAATACAATAAAAAAATATTTTACTGCTGACCATTCCAGCAGCATTGTAGAAACTAATGTCTCATGAGTAATGGAACCCAGCGGTACCACAGACGCAAAAGGTCATGACCAAAAAATACACAGTACATAAAACTTTAAGGTCTGTCTCTGCATTCTCCATAAAAATGTTCTGTCTGTAGAACAACTGCATTTTCCCCCCCAAAGCTCTTTAATTGGTCCAGGATGTAACCCAGTGTGCACTATCTCCCATGTGAGAAAAGGACTAATTTAATAAATTGTCTTTTCAGATATCAATCTGTGCCCATTTCAACAGATGGTAGGTTAATTCACAGCAGTCATAAACATTGCTAGATGTGTTCAATAACATCATTTAGATACTAATGAATCTATAATTAATAAATTGCATGCTAGGTATTACAAGCAAGCATAATTCCAAATAGAGTATGAAATATGACAACGGTAGTCTTGGCCTCAGTGCTTCTTCCAAAACTGGGGAAATTGAATTTTATTTTATATTTGCATAATTGTGTAGAATCATTTCTGTTCTGATGCCAATGTTTCCCTGTGCTCTAGTTTTAAAATGTCAGTGAATTTAGCAGCAGTTATGTAAGGATAGAGTAAAATCTTAATTACAGTCCAAAATGCGCAAGAAATTTCCCATAATCCCAGAGCAATTTTCTTTTTTTAGGCAGTAAATAAGATGTTCGGATAGGTCTTTAGGATGATATTGCCTTACCAGGGGAGAAATTTAAGGGTTCCCATAATTACTGAAAGAGGAATCACAACTAATGTTTGCCTGCATAACTAAAAGATGCATACGCACAGCCCCGAGACAATAAGAGTAAATGTTAAAACCGAGTGTGACATCACCATCTCGCTCACATTCAGGAAGAGGCAAGTGCTTCGGAAGACAGGCTTGTTTCATTCAGGAGAAAGAGACACAGAAATTGAGCAGCCTACGCATATTCCACAGAGAACCTCCAGGATGTTGAGTTTGTATCAGTCTTTTAATGCCACCTCTCCTAAACCCTGTAGAAGTTTTGCTGAGAGTCAGAGTTGTCACAATAGGAAGGAACACCGTCTCTCTTGTGTATCCCTGAAAGACCGGAGTCAGTGTTTATTAAAACCGTGACTGACACCAGGAAGTGTTACTTCAGCCATGCGTGTCAGGAGGAAGTACCGTGCAGCTTTTCACCTGAATCTGTCTTGCTGATTTAGGGAAAGGCAAACTCAACGACACGCTGTTGATCTGAATCTCATTAGTGTCTGATGGCATTCGCTCCTTTCCACGGGACAATGGCGGGGGGGGGGATGGGGCGGAGATAAAGCCAGTGTGATATTCTCTGGCTTCTCTCCGTAAACACGTCAGCGCTACGAGTTTGACATCAAAGCTGTTCCAGATCAATCTATGTCTGGAAATCATTATGCCAAGATATTAGTCAAACTGTGAATTAGCAGTGCTACTTGGAGATAATGTGCTCTACTGTCTCTCCTTGTGTTTCATATTGTTGCTTGGGGAAGAAGAGGGATTTTATTTGATATGAAAAAGATAACACATAAATGTCTTTGAAAAACTGCTGCAATAGCAATCAAAAGTTTTTGAGGAAATGATTGACATGCAAATATGATGCATAACTCTTATAGAAAGAGTAAATTACAGAATTACAATTTCCCCCTACAGCACAATCTAATCCAATGTACCCTATTTGTTTTGTTTGCCAGGGATTAGTTTTACAATAAAAAAGGAATTACAGGCACAAGGTATTCAACATAATTCTATTTTATAACACACAGGTGAATGTGAAGTGTTTTATATATAAGTATAAGTAAAATGGAGTCTGCTCTACAATATATCCAATGTATTATTTACAAACATTAACAATGCCTCCAGTACATACCCGATATTTAGACAGATCAATCCTCAACGAATTGTGCAGCTGGTCTAGGAGTTTGACAAATTTTTCCCTCTGTACAGAAAAATAAAATCTTATTACATGGCATTTTAACACAAAATATAAACTTCACAGAGGAAACTTGACACGATCAAAGATCAGGGTTGAATTTACTGAATGGAAATTACCCCAACCCCGCTCTGCTCTGCTCTGCTCTGGTAAAAATTAGGAAATAATAATGATTACAACTACAGCTGGACACATACTTTACACAAGTAATTCAGGTTAAATACCTTGGCTCAAGGATACAACAGCAGTGCCCGCCCTGGGAATCAAACCTGCAACCTTTCAGTTTACCGGGACTGTTCCCTAACCACTGTACTACACTGCCCTGGAATGCACCAGGGACAGACAGATGGGAAGCGGGAGCACGGACTCACTCCGAAGTTGGAGGCAGCGAAGCGGTCGGAGGCGGAGATGTTGGTGGTGGCCGTGGTGGTGTGAGCGAAGTAGGCGTTGATGTTGGCCAGCAGGTTGCTCATCACAGCTGGCACACCGGGACACATGTACTTAGAGGACAGGCAGGAGAAATGCCTGAAAGACACGGAGTAGCACACAGTAACTATGGGCCACAATCACTTCTCAAGCCAAGCATGCCAGCTGTGCATATGACTGAATACCAGCAGGAGAGCAAAATCACAACGTGGGAAAAATATGCGAGGGTCTCAGCTGGGAATTCTACAGCTCATCATACAGCGCTGAACCGTAGGCACTATTCATCAAAACATTTCCATATCTTTACACGTTTTCCTTTAACCCCCCGCCCTGCACTCTAAGCCCCACTCAGGGTTAACCAAATTATGTCTCATCTCTGTGAACAACTCTTTTTTTTTTTTTTTTGGTTTTTAATGTTTAACAATGTCACATCTCCGAAAAGTCAAGTCTGCCGTTGTGCAGAAGTGAAGAGGCGGCTCGGACCCGGCGGTACGGGTGTTCCCGTCTCGGGGGAGCGCTGTCTGATGGTGCTCATTAGGAAGAAAGCACGAAAGCACCCCACACACGCTGCCTGCAAAGGAAGCAGCCCGCAGCCTGCCGGCACAGCAGGCCGCTGGAATTAGTGCTGAACCCACAGGGCAGGACGGAAATTTACAGCACCAGGGCAGGGAATCGTAATTACAAAGCGGCGAGCAGGCACCTTAAGGCCCGAGCTAAAACACAACCCGCCTTTCCGGTCCTATTAGAAGACTAATAGAGCATATAGCGGCTGTTATGTCCTCTAGATCACATGTAGCGGCCAGCTGCGCTGAATAACACAGCACCACTGCAAAAGCGAGCTGATACTACACCGCATGTTATGGATCTTTATTCATGGTTTCAGACACAGTTAATTTACTTGGTAATGGTTGCCAGATCTCTCGATTCCCTGAGGTGGGGATTTAAAAGGATGCATCAATATGTGTCTGCTGTCATGTTCATATCAATGGTGCAATTATACTGCGTTTGAAGTCTCACACTCTGTCTGTGCTGTAAGATGAGACTGTACGCCGGGTTTGGGTAATGATCCGAACCTGCACTGAAGAAGCAGGGGTCTCAAAAGGGGAGGCTGCTCCTCCTGTGCTCCTACACAAACTGGTAACATTAATGTTACACGTCACCCTGACCCATTTCCTTTAAGTTTTTATTTGACTTGTTCAAAAGCACTTAATTAAGCTCAAACAATTCACCAGCGTTATGCTCGAAAAAACACAATCATTACTTGAGTGCCACCAGCAGCAACTTATTCACTGTTCTATTAGTGAGCTGTCAGGCGATGGGGATGTAAAGTAAACTCAGTCATTCCCAGTGCTTAATTGGACAGGGATACGCTTCACACTTTATTTCCAGTTCAGAACCGTCAGTGAACAGTTTGCGTCTTTAGTGTGAATGCTAAAATTAAAATGATGCATGGGAAATGTGAGTGTGGTGGGAATTAAAGATGAATGAGGTTTCAGAAAAATAAAATAAAAATAATAAAAATAACAACAATAGTAATATCTTCATAATATTGTTCATGCCTTCATCATACACAAGCACCCATTCCTCAGCCCCAGGTTAGTACTAACCCTGTGCCACCCAAGGCAGGGTGGCTCTAAGTCAGACCAGGTTCTGTGGGTTACCACGGCAACAGTTCCTCCCTACTTCACACCAGGCATCCACTGGACCGTATTCAGCTGTCCACAATGAGAGCTATGCCTGTCTTCCAATGGGCGCTAGCTCTGCTGTAGCACTGTGTGCAGCACTATGGTTTGGCTTTTGGGTGGGTGCGGTAGATAGCTCAAGCTAGCATGCTCGCTGTGTGGGAAGCACAGTGCTGCCTGGGGAGGAACAAAGGCAGGAAAAATAGAAGCACACCCTGAAGTACAGAGCGGCTTTTAAAACAGCATTAGCACTAAGGGGGAGGGACACACCATCCTGTCTTCACATTACACTGGTTCAACAGTTCTGCCCAGATACATGCCACTACAGGACCAACCCAGTATTCAGGTGAAAACCTGGCTACATTTGGTTGAAAAGTGAAAGTTTTCTAGCCACCTAGGATGTCACCAGACTCTGAATAAAATCTGACCTATATTGAGGTTAACCAATTAGATTCTGGCTTTTGCTCACTGGGAAGGATGCAGGACAGGGACAAATAGTCCTCAAGCTGCTGCACAGCTTGCTCTGCTTCCTGAGGAAAATGGCGGTTTCAGCCTTCAGTCTCTCTTGAAGAGGAGCCCTCTTTCAGGCGCAATCAGAATAAATGGCATATGTTACGAGCTGTTGGGTTTGTCTTCTTTATCAAGCCTCGTTTCATTTTAAGCCATCTCTACAGTGCACACAATTGCTCCTAAGTCACAGATCAAACCCCCCCGCCCCACCACATGCATTTCCTTCTCTCATTTCCGTCCAAGGCTAAAATGTGATTTATTGTGCATCTTGAAATATGTACATATTCGCTTGTAACCAAGTGCATCAACTCCTGTTTTGTCTGGAATTCCCTTAACGCCCGTGAAAATAGCAAGTGACCTTTTAACTGTGAGATCATAATCCTCTCATTTGCTGGAATGATTTGGACTGCTAACTTGCTAATTTGGAAAAGTCAACATAATGTAACATGCTGCCACTGAAAAAATATAAGACATCATCAGGTCTTCATAAAATACAGTCTCACACTCACAAAAATGTGCACACACACACATGCATACACACACACAAACACACCACACACACACAAGCACGCACACACACACACGCCAAGTTAGAGTAAGGTCGTTAGGTCCTCTCTTTCTCCAGTGAAGTGCTGGTTCCTGAACAAAGCAATGTATTTGAGCTAATCAACAGCCAGCAGACCCTGACCATGGTATGTAGGTCAGATGAGTTCTGGAAATTGGATATTGACCTGGGAGAGGTAACGTCTTTATAGGCATTCACTTAATACAGTCGAATGGAGTGAGTTCTCTGCAACAGCCAAGGAGATCCAATTGCAAAACTCTGATATTTGATATTTCAGCATCAAAGTCTCCATAATATATTTCTGCCATTTATACCATAACAGTTTATATTGTGATGAATTACATGACTTACACCTATAGCCAAAACCTTTTTATATTACCGGTCCATCATCATACTGAAATAACTATGCATTTGCCATAGGTGCACTAAGCCAGGTTGAAGGAAACTCCCTATATAGACCATTTTCAAATGAAAATGGCTGTAATTGCAGAGATGAATTTCAATTCACTGTTCATTTTAAGATGACATTGAACTATGACAGCAGGCTGAATACAATTTTAATGAGCTTTCAAATTTTAATACAGATGCACCTTTGAGATTTTTAACAACATTTTGTGACATTGCAATGATCAGTAAGGTGCCGAATAATTAGCTTGTTTCTGTGACGAGCACATGATAATGATTAAACTGGCCTACGCCACGCGTCAGGTCCCGCAGACCAGTCAGAAACGGGAATGGCTGAGAGCGCCCTGCGGTCCTGATTGAACCCCGAACATGGCGGCGCCAGCGGTGGCTGGAGGCCCTCAGTGTGATGTCATAATTAACTGTAGCGCCAACAGGGCATCCCTGCCTCACCGCTCAATAGCTGTTTCAGTAATGCAGTCCTCTGGCACCGGGGACTGGCGGACCGTGCGGTGAAAAGAAGCGTTTACCGGCTGGCGTGCCCCCTTTCTAAACTGACAGAGGGTGCTAAAGCCCCAGGAATGGGCCTACATCTACAATTATTGAAAAAGCTGGGGAATAAACAAGAGCTAACTTCCTGTAAAGCGTCTTTGTGACAGCATCCCTTTAAAAAGGCCGATACAAAAAAAAAAAAGGCATTGAACTGAATAATGGGGGTGGAGGCTGCGCGGAGCAATTCGAGTGCTCCCCTCAGCAGGACCGGAGACGCTGGGCGAGCGTCTCCCGCCGCTGTCACACCCCGAGAGAGGCGGCACTGCGTATGGCGGGCACGTACGCGCTGCCGAGGCCGAGTACACCCCCCCCCGCTTCCCAGCGGCTGCTGCGTCCGCCTCGCCATCCCGCGGTTCTGTCTCTCTCTGCCTCCAGTAACGCACTGGGCCAGAGGGAGGACGCGTGACACTGAAGAGTGTGATTCATTACAGAGAGCTGTTCTCCTCCTGCAGTCGGAGCAGGAGCAGGAGCAGGAGGAGAGCGAAACGATACAGAAATGCTGGTCAACTGCCGGTGTTTTCAAGCATCACCAGCGACACAAGGAAAAATGACAATGAGTTAAGAAAAACATGCGCCATGCACTTCTGTTTTGCATTGGTTAGTAACTCACACAAACACATCCTGGAATGGAAGACAGTCTCCATTCTCAGGTTCTATCCCTCCCTGCTGTGAACAGATTGTAATTTCTGATTGCCACTCCAAACGTGTGAGGGGTTGGCATGACCCTGCCTCTGACAACCTCCTCCCTGTTGCTTTCTGAATTCAGTTCTTCAGAAAAGTCCATGCCTGTTTCAACCATCTATGCCCAATTCAATAGACCTAATACCATAGACAGTAGGTCTTTTTCATACATGCCACTCATTTCTGTGTCACTGTAATCAATAGAGCTTGAGTAGGTAAAGCCATCAAAATGAAAGCGTCCTTCAATGCATCTCAACTTGCCGATGAGGTACGTGGTCGTACTGACTGTGAAAATAGCTTTGAAAGAACTGCTGAAGGATTTCTGACAGAATCAAATGGGTGAATGGCCGATGAGGGATTTATGACAGAACCAGAGCAGTTTAATGGTGGCTGAGGGATTTCTGACCGAACTGAGCAGATGAATAGTAGCCGGTCGCTACTCACGTCATTGCCTGATATATGGCCTCCACCCCGTATCGCATGGCGAACTCGTCCACGATCTCCTGGGAGACATCGTCAAAGTAGACCTTCCAGGCCTCGTCACCCTTCACCTCAGGGATCTTCACCACGCCACTGTTCTTCACCTCCGTCAGGTAATGGAACAGGTTCTACAGTGCAGCAAAGCCAAGAACATGGCGCTGAAAACAGGAGCTGTGAGCTTCGGTAAAAGGCTGAAGGCGGCTCTCGCAGGCTGTGATCCACCACGACCACCTTAACCTCTCATCTGCAGGTGGATAATACTCGCCCCCTGGGGCACTCACTGGCTTTTAAAGCCATTGTGCACTGTACAGATTGATACTAGCCTTCAGGCTGCAGTAATGTAAGCACATGACTCCTATCATTAAAGGATTAAAATTCTTCCATTTTCACACAACTCTTTCACTAATCAGAGTGTTGTCTGCTGCTGATGATTCTAACACACAATCCACAGCAGCCTATTCCCCCCATTCCCTTGGGCCCTGAATTGACTGACTGAATGATATAATGCTACACCCAGTTAGAGTCTATGATGAAGGCCAGAGGGCTGAAGGGATCACTCCGTAATTTAATACGAGGCTCATTAAAAAAGTTTGAAGCACTCTGGCGGTGTGCCACTGTACAGTGACTGGAACACACATTAGCCCAAGTGAACGGTGTGTATCAAGTGCTGGCAAGTTGAATTAGCGCAGGTATTTTGTAAAATGCCATGGTTAAGAGCCATGGGAGAGTGAGGTCTCATGAGCCTTATAATGGTTTGATCTACAAGTTGTCAAGCACTGCTGTGTGTGAACAAATTGAAAGGGTTTGCCCTCCACACAGCAAAACACAGTGATTGATTCAGACTAGCGAGTTATTGACAGCATATGTAACTCCGCCCTTTCTGTCAAGTCCCATCTCTAATTTGCACAAGTTCACTTGCAGGGCTCATTGAAAAGTCTTTAATTTAACAGAAAAGTGTGTCACTTGCATTTACTTGTAAGCCCAATTTAAGGACAAATGGTGATTGAACACAGGCCACGGTCACTGAATTTGGCCCTGTGCTTACCTCATGTAAGCAGGTATACTGGCCGTGGGGCGGGGCCGCCTTCTCCTCTCCTTTCATCTCCACGCTGATCTTCAGCCTGATGGCGCCAGACACCACCGATTTATCTGTTCGTTTTTCTTCAGGGATGAAAAATAAGAGCAGAAGCAAATTTTATTTAATGTCATTCCCCCTCTCACCTTGGAAAAGGCCCATACACTACATTTCCAAAAGTATGGGGACACCCAAACATTACACCCACACACATACTTTTTAAACATCTCATTCCAAAACCATGGGCATTACTATTAATAAGCTGGACCACCCTTTGCTGCTGTAGCAGCCTCCACTCTTCTGGGAAGGCTTTCCAGTAGATTTTGGAACATGGCTGTGGGGATTCGCTTCCATTCAGCCTCAAGAGAATTAGTGAGGTTTGGCACAGATGTTAGTTGCAAGGCCTGGCTCACACTCACCATTCCAATTCATCCCAAAGGTGTTTGATGGGGTAGAGGTCAGGGTTCTTCCCCACCACTCAGAAAACCATTTCTTTATGGACCTTACCAAACCCAGATTAGTCCGTCAGACTGACGGATAGTGAAGCGTGATTCATCACTCCAGAGAACGTGTTTCTACTGCTCCAGAGTCCAGTGGCGGTGTGCTTTACATCACTCCAGCTGATACTTGGCATTGCGCATGGTGATCTTATGCTTGTGTATGGCTGCTTTATGAAACCAACGTCATAAAGCCCTTGACAGTTCTTGTGCTGCCATTGTTTCCAGAGGTAGTTTGCAATTCTGTGGTAAGTGTTACAACCAGGGACAGATGAGTTCTGCATGCTACATGCTTTAGCTGTTGGTGGTCCCGTTCTGTGAGCCTGTGTGGCCTACCGCTTTCGGCTGAGCTGTTGCTGCTCCTGTACGATTCCACTTCACAATAACAGCACTTACGGTTGACTTGGCCAGCACTTTCAGGGCAAAAATTTGACAAACTGACTTGTTGGAAATGTGCCTTCCTATGACAGTGCCACTTTAAATGTCACTGAGCTCTTCAGTATGACCCATTTTACTGCCAGCGTTTATCAATGGAGATTGCATGGCTGTATGTTTGATTTTATGCACCTGTTAGCAATGGGTGTGGCTCAAATAGCTGAAACCACTAATTAGAAGGGGTGTCCACATACTTCTGGCAATATATAGCATATGTACAGGGAGCGAGACACAGGATCAGCAGCTGGATATTTTCCCACTTTAACCCTCCCATTCTATAGTGAATCTGATCATGACTCATAAAACTGAGTTATTACTCTTTGCAGGAACATCAAGCTATTTTGTGACATCCTGCTTTTATTCAATTGTCAGCGGTGTGCAGTCAGACTAGAACACTTGTTGTGTAATGTGCCTTCAGAAACATTTCTTTTGAGAAGTCTCTCCCAGCCGCCAATTTTACCAGGATGGAGTGCAGCAGTTATGGTTTCACACGGGGGTAATTTTGACAACGTAATTTATTTCAATTGCTGTTGTCGCCCCAGCCCCCCCCCCCCCCCGCCCCCACCCCATGCTCTTCGACCTCCACAACAATTGAATTTCCTTTCCCCTGGCATTTTGTAATGACAGGCACACAGACAGGTGAAGGGATATTTTTCAACATTTCCTCACAGACAAAGGCAGAATGTTAGCAATAAAAAGCATATTTACAATCACAAAGTGGAAGCAGCAAATAGGTGCTCATTAATTCAAACACAAAAACGCATCAAGAGCTTTCAACGGGGTCAGGAGAGGAGGCTGTTAATCTACCATTGGGTTTTAAACCTCGGTCACCGTATCAAACATATCCACAACGAGCTGAACGCTGTTATTTTTCCTCATTTCAAGCACATCATTTTCGTAAAATATTTTTTTGGCACAGAACTAATTTGAAGTGTCCAACTATCTTTAACAGCAGCCGTTCATGTGCGAACCTCGCTGCCAATTCAGGAGGGTGTAGACATTCGCGGCTCCCCTCCGTCACCACCTGCTTCTTTTTCACATTCCAGACTACAGCCCGCATGGAGTGGAGTCATAGGAAGACCTTTCGTATGCGGCTTCAACGTGCAGTCCACGAGCGCCCAGTCGACCAGCGTGGGTTGCTAGATAGCAATAAAATGTGGACTCCCAACTGACTGAACCCTCCTATGCGCTGGGCGACGCAATCGCCAAATGCGCATCAGCCTATGAGCTCATCAATGCGCCACAGTGATGACATAACTGACAGCCCTTCTTTTGCTATCATTCAGACAGATCCTTTTAATTGTAGCACATGTCCCCAGCCTAGAGAATACCACACTATGACACATAATCACAGCAATAACCACATTGTGGAACACGTTTAAATCATTCAAGATCAAATTAATGGAGCCTATAACACCATGATAAAAGCTATTAAAGAAACCTAGTACAATAACAATGGCTATTGCAGGGGGTTGCCAGAGTGATTTTTTTCAAAGCAGTGGCAGTGTTAATGATAAAATACATCAAACCAATCAATAGTATTAAAAAACACACTGAGAGATGTTATAGCAGGTAGCAAGAGAACCTAGTCGAGCTGAAAACCAGAAGGGTTTGGGGTGTTTTAGTGTTTACTTACGTGTTTAATTCAGTTCATTAACTGGTTACAAAGTCCAAACACCTTGTTACCTGGGCCCAAATGAGCTGCTGATTGAAAGCAAACCACAGACCCCTGCAGACACCCTGGCCCTCCAGGACTGAGGTTTCAGACCACTGACCTTAGCTGTGAGGTGTGACTACACTATAACTGACAGATTTTTATCAATGTGGTTTACAGCTATTGGTACCCTTCCTAGTGTGAAGCCACCCTGAGAGGGAAGCTGAAGCCCTGAAGCTGGATTCTCACCAGGGCATTGCTCTACTAATCCACAGTGTCGCGCAGAAGCACAAAGAGGCTCAGCGTACCTAGGTTGTACCACACGTCCATTTCGCCGCTGAGCGTCCGCACTTCGATGATGGTTTGCCCGAGGAAGTCATCCGACTCTTTTTTGAAGTGCTGCTTCACCCGCGACTTGATGTCATCGTCCTCGTCCCACACTCTCACCTTAATCCGGTCTGTGGCATTGTGGCACTCGCTGGAATACAAAAGGGAAAGAAAGCAATAGGATTTACAATAGCAGGGCACTTACAGCGCCCTCCAGACAGAGAGACGGCCATCTTACATCACAGACTGGAATCCCACCTCTTCAGCCTGCATTTGGCCTCCCTTCCATCCTCACCCTTGAGAACTTGCTATTAATTCAGAGGCTGCTGTGGGATCAGTAATATTATGCAATTGTTTGTATGTATTTACAACTGTGTCATCCTCCTAGGCTGCCACGTCAGTACTTCAGCGCTTTTTGTGTGATGTTTCACACATACTACTTCCAGTATTTACTTAGCCAGGTCTATGTCCCTGCTCATATGGATGCATTTATGTTATCTTGCACCACAAGCAACTGGCTTAGTGTAAAGGAATCTAACATGCGATGAGTACAAAACATCTCTCCAATTAACTATACAGATAGAGATTTTGAGCACCAAGATAATTAACATACATGCATTTGCATATGTACGTTACTTATATGTGCATCATGTGTTTGTTTTATATATATATATATATATATATATGTATGCATTTTTCTGCACAAGTACATGAACAGACACACACACGCAGGCACACCCACACACACACACACACACAGCTGGATAATGGATGCACTGCTTATTCAATGCAGCATTTCCAATAATGCAAAGAAGTTCATTATTTAATTCACTGTAACACATGCAGTACATTACATTTCAAAGCAAATTTACAGTATGTGCTTCGCCCTCTAATTGACAAAGACTAATGCATAGAAATGAAGGCCACTGTGTAAAGAATCGTAAAGGGGGGGCGAGGGAGAGCGGCACGGACACATCTGCCACCGTCTCCACCACTAACATCTGAGAGGTTTCATTAAATCAGGGCCAAGATGTAGCAGACACTGTGTGCGTCAAAAATGACCTCAAAAGAATTAAGTCTCAGCAGGTATCCTATTCCTTGAGAGACAGTTATGGGGAAAGCGTAGTATAAGCATATTGAAGCAGAATAGATGATTCCATTATTGGGAGAAGGACATTTTCCCAATCACGGGCAGCAGAATTTCCATTAAAAAAATAATACATGTGCTAGTGAAGCTAATTATGCTCTCTCCTTCGGCTTGCTTTTCAAGCCTAATCCAATGATCAGATCTCAGAATGTCCCCTCATACTCACTATAATAATGTGAGCACTTAAAAGCATTTAAAAAAACCTCAAGAGAGACCACATCTATATCGTAAAGGGAGCTGAATTTATCGAGGTCTGAACACATCCTTATCACAGGATCTAAGCCAATCCCATGAGGATGACACTATCTAACTGCCATACTTACCATACTAATGACTGAAGCAATGCACAGTGTCCATCTCAGGCAGTTAACATCACATTTAATGTGTGCTGTCTGAATAGTGCACACATGCTGAACTCAAAGATACTGACTTCAGAAAATTAAAAGGTAAAGAAAAAGACATTTTTACGTTTTCACACAGAATTGATCACGTAGCTCACCAGATAAAATGTTTAAAACATTAGTATACATCAGCTATGATGCGCTGTTACATGAAAAAGAAATTCAAGATACAGGAGCATATCACAATATTCCCCTCCATATGTCCACTATCAGCTGGAATTGGCAACACTGAGTGCCTCACCTCCCACCCACCCAACCATTTCTCAGTTGCTCTGGTGCTCTGAGGCGTGTGCAGAGAGGTGGGATTCGCCAGCCCTTCCCCGGCAGGGAAGTGGTAGTCGGAGTTGTCTTGCAGACAGGGCGGAGGAAGCGTGTCCCGCGGGGGCCTGTTGGATAGCCGGAGTGCTGCTCGGCGCTCAGCGTGGCTCCAGAGCAAAGAGACAGGGAGCTACACAGCTCCCATCTCAGACCAGGAGGCTGGCATGTCTCACGCTGATTAGCATAAGTCTGCAGCTGCTGCGCTTGCTGAGCCCGAGAATGCTGGCAATGCTGCAAAAATGAGGGCAGAGGTTCAGCGGCACTCAGAGCAAGGCTGAGGCTGAGCTCTGCGTTCCAAAGCAGCACTAAGAGCAAGGCTGAGGCTGAACTCTGTGCTCCAAAGCAGCACTCAGGGCAAGGCTGAGGCTGAGCTCTGGTCATGAGATGCAGGAAATTCAGACTGTATTACAAAACAATACTTCATACTGAAACACCCACACAGTCTCCCTTGTTCACATCTTTCAGCAGCTTAGTCCACTTCATAATATACAATGAGATGCCATGGTCCTCAGTCCTGGTCCTGGAGAGTTGCAGGCTTTTGCTCTTATTCAGTACTGGAGTAGCACAGCAATCGCTCAGTAAAAGCAGTTGATTACAAGGCTAACTCAGGTCACCTGGTTTCTTGGGTCTGAATCGGTTGCAGATCTTAAGGCGAAAACAAAAATCACTCTGCAGTTCTCCAGTACCAGGCTTGAGGGTAACTGATATACTCTATTCTGTTGAATTGTACTATGTTTTTTTAAAGGGAACCTCCACTGGAACATGAACCCAGAATTCAGAGTATGATACATGAGTCAGATATCTGACTTGGCTCCAGTTTCAGAATTGTCAATATTTTTTGGTTTTTGAGTTTTAAAAAGGGCGAGGTTCTGTTCTGTTTACAAACACGATTGGGCAAAGCCCTATGGGAATATGGGCTCTTGCTCCAATGTCTCCTTTCTTTGAAGGGGCGTAGACTGTTCTCAGTATCCAGCGGAGTAATTGATCTCTCCTTAACAGCTGAGCAGATGGCGCTTTTTTGCATGGGCAGTGATTTCAGCAGAGGAAATGTTGAAATTTCTATAACACAAACTGCATCCACAAATCTGCACTTCACTTCCATTTACAGAGCAGGATGTTTAAATGAACCCAGATGACACAGTAGTTTCAGGCCTTCCTGAACCTCCAATGTGCACTTTCGCACTTTTGGCATCTGAAACCTGAAACTCTCATCCGTCTCCACCCTGATCTTCAGTGGGTTCTGTTATTCGCTGTCCAGGGTCCTGAAAACTGATCCAGCACTCGCAGCACAACACAAAACACTAACTTCGCAGCTAGCAGAGCAGTTGAACAATGAGCGAGTCCTGCAATAACCCGACACAGATCGTCTGAGTACTACAGTCCAATGGCATACAGCCCTCACCTTTGGAACAAATACGCATATTATCAAGCATGTCTAGTCCACAGATTAGACTCTGAATGCATTGCCAGGTCATTGCGGTCTCTGAATGCTTTCAGACTCATTTGTCACTGTTTGAAAAGGTATGAAATATGAACTGCACAGTGCTGGCTGAAGGTTGGCCTTTCCCCCTGCGGTTCGCACAGGGTACGGCGTCTCACTGTTTGTTAGAGTCTCTGACATCAGTTGATCGGATCTTGAGAATCAGAGTGAAATCTTACTAAAAATGTTCACTTAAATGATCACAGTATATATCATGTAACTTTAAATGCCACTTGCATTCGAAGAACAAATATACAAGGGCAGGAACGTAATAGTACTACTGCCAGTAGTTTATATACAGCCAACTTGCTCATTTTCATACAGTTGGAAGCTAATATGATGATAATGCAAAAATAATTATATAATTATAAAATGGAAAAGCAATGAAGCAAAAAGCAGTAGCTAAAAAAAATTAAAAAAAACATGAACTGTGTAATTCTAGTTTGCATACATCTCTAATTTTAAGGCCATTTAAAAATAACAATAGGCTACAGACACTAATTGTTCTTTTTCTGAGACAGCTTCTTACGCGTAACTGACTGAATTATATAATTTAAAATTATAGGCATGATTGTACTTTATGTTGAACTATTTTTTGCTCATATAACAATTGGCCAGCTATACTGTGAACATACATACATTAGGGAGCCAATTACCATCATACTCATCCTGAACATCGCCCACTCTCGACTTGACCCTGCCATGTTGGGGTCGAATATCCCAAAAAATGATGATAAATTATGGCACAGCTCAGCAGGCATCACTTTTAATGGTGCCATTAAAAGACACACAAGTATCCCAACACAACACCCTCCTTCTTTGTGTGCAATGAGTAATGGCCATTACAAGACTGTGGAACTGCGAACATGTCTTATTATTCTCTGCATCAGCATTCTATGTGCACTTCAGGCATTTTACTTTATGTAGCACTTCGTTATAATGACCTACACATTAAGTTCCCCAGGGATGAATTATTCAGAAAGGTTTTGGCTTCTCTCCTTTTCTTCCTTTTGGATAAACTGGTGATTTTTTTCATGCTGCTCAGTACCTGCATTTTCACCGGCTCTGCCCTGCTTATAACACCATCCAGGAAACGCAAGTGACAGTACAGTACTGTATAACACTCTATTGCACAACGTACATCATTTGCTTATCAGATACCTTTATTCCTGTGCAACCTAAATGGCACACTTCTATTTTTTTGCATACACGCTGGATATTTTACTGAGGAAACACAGGTTAATTACCTTGCTCAAGAATACAATGGCAGTGCCACACCTGGGATTTGAACCTGAAATTCCTGAATTACAAGAGCTGTTTTCTCGACCACTGCACCGCACCGCACTGCCAGCATGAGGAAGAAGCATTCATTAGCGCTCTTCCTCCCAGCTGCGTTAGCTGCTGGCCCCCCATTCTCATCGTAAGACAATGCGGGGCGAGCACAGGGGGGCAGACAATGAACAATGAGCCTCTGCGGTGTCCCAGGGCAGCAGATGGTTTCACGCCCTCCCTATCATCAATATAAAACCCCCGTGTGCCCAAGGCTGCGCTCTCCTAACTTCGGTGCCGCTTCGCTGTCACACACAACCAGTCCAAATATATCGAGTTTCAACCCACGATGGAAAACGTGCACGGAATTGCCAAGGACCCACCGGGGCTTCAGATAACATGCAGTGCTTTCATAAAGGGACTTCAGCTCAGATGAAATGAAATGAAAGCATTCCTTATTCTCTAAGAGGTTTACTTTAATTCAGGGGAGTCTGAGATCCATTTCTGGGAATTGCAGATCTCTTACCACACAATCAATCTGCCGTGGAACTGAATAGCACTGTTCAAGTATGTTTACGCTGTCACACACTTTTGCCATTTAGGTTGAGAGGATAGAACAAAACAAGCAAGCAGTATTTTTTTCTTTTGTTCAGCTGTGTTTTTAGAATCTTGCACTTTCGGTGGTTTGCGTCATTATTTGTACAAGGCTATGCACTCTCGCAGTGTCGATAGCTTTGATCTCAAAACAGACATTTGATTTGGAACGGCTGGATGCACTGTACTGAATGTTATGCTTCCTACAGAGTTCAGATGTTCAAATGTTCAGAGTTAAATTACCTCTTACATATAATATATGGTCCAAATTGGACTCTGTTAAGAGTTGGACACTTTACTGTCATCCTGATCCAAGGGAGACACTGAATTTCTAGTTTCCTGGTTTGTACTGCACATAATTTCTAATTGATTGAGCTGTTAATTGAATATTGATCTGGGTTTCAAATTACTTGGCCTAAAAGTGCTGTGAGCCCTTTGTTGTGCAGCTTCTATGCGTGTGAATGATACAAATACTGTTTGTGTCAACTTGAAATGGCTACTCAATGTCTCAACTTGATAAATTATGAGGTTCTCCATTTAATTGCTTTACATCCAGTTAAACAGTTAAGCCTGAATTCATTCAACCCTTCACTCAAGCCTACAAATACATGTAACAGTTTGTACCAAACTAACCGAAGTAGGTAATAAGGTAAGTGAAGCACTTCACACAGAAGCATGTGCAGTTTTAGAAAGGCAGGGCCCTTATGGAATTTAATAGTGGACAGAGGATTAAAAAAAGCTCAGCTGATCAGCATTATAGGTCATATGGATCAGGTAACAAAAGACTGCCATGGTTGGGATAAGGATTTAAAGTAACATACAAATTGAACTTGTATCTGATTTATGAGTCAGAGTAATGTTCACTGTGTGAACTTAACGTTTGTACAGATATTCATAGCTATGAACATTATCGGACTTGTGTTTTGTAGTTGTTCCAATGACCTTTGGTATGCACTTATTGTACGTCACTTTGGATCAAAGAGTCTGCCAAATAAATGTAATGTGCTCAACCCAGCCTTGGTTCCTTTCAGGTGACCTTTTTCATTACCAGAATTTGGTTCTTTATTGTTGAAAAACAGACATTTATTTAAAGTGGTCTTGTTCACCTACATTTATTTTTCTGCGGCAAGGAGATATTTGGTTGTTTAATCTCATTGATTGTACTTAATGTTTAACATTGACATCTACATATAATTTGTTTTACAAGTCCTTCAAGGGACAATCATTAGAAATAAATGTAATTTAGAAATGTTACGGTACAATGCACTAGACTACTGTTTTACACAATGTATCTATATGAGAATTTCCCTATCATAATAAATGCTAAATAATTAAATGAATTAATAATAAATAATCTATCCAAGATGAAACATGTATTTAAAAACTAAAGTGACTTTTAATAGTTAATATATTATCCGGAAAAGCCAATTTAAATACTATGAGCATGCATTCTATAAATATTCAGAGCTGAAAACCATGCTTAAAAACAGTCATTTATGCACAGTATTTACACAGTGTTTGAATAGGAGTGATTCCATCCTATGGATTTTCATCAATGAGTCTGAGTTGTTTCGACACCCAGTATGCTTAGGAGTGCATTGCTCTAGGACATTCATCCTAAATGAAAATGCTCACGGTTCCATCACTGATGTATTTATAGTCTGCTGCCACGAAAATACATGGCAGCTTCAGAAGTGTTTACAACAACGCATAAATGAAGATGACGTCTGGTATTTCCAGATGAAAAACAAATTTCCATGATATGTTATTTGGTTTTCAATGTGGGAGATCTAAAAGGGGTACCGCAAACTGTACACCAAACAGTGAGTAATTCTACAGGCACACTCCATTCACATGCCCTGACGAAAGGCCAGGCTGTAAATTGTGACACTGAGGTCTAAAATTGTCCTGTGCTTCGCTTGTGTAATTTTGACACCTACGTTTTATCAAGGGTCCGTGGCATAGTGTTTTATGTGGCGACTTAATACATATAAATGTGGGTGAAATTCACGTTCAGTCATTCTCTGTGACTCCTGGTGACATTTAAATTATCAAGGTGGGCTCAAGGATACGAAAGTCGTCACAGTTCACTTCGAGTATATGAAAAGAAATCATCCCATTTCTGCAAAAGGGGAAAGGCAGAGAGACTACAGTTCATTCCTCATTACCTCCATTTTAGCACTAGCCTCCATCCGAGGGAAGGAAAAATGATCGGCTCCTCTGCCATAATACACAGTGAGGATTTGGAAGGGGTAAACATGACATTCCGGAATTTTTATTTCACAGAGATTCTTCAGAATCAAACACAAAAGGGACAGAAAAGAATGAAAGGAGTCTATGAAGGAGAGAAAGCTCAGCATGAGAATGTGCACAGCGTCTGCTGTCTGACATTCTCAGGCACCTCTCTTATGGCGGTCATTCTGTGGGTCTTTGTCAGTTTTATTTCAATCTTTCACGTAGCGACAGCCTTTTGTGATCATTATTTGCTGCTCTTTATCAATGGAATGCTGTTCATCACAGCGATACTCACAAAAAGAACTTCTCGTCCCAGACAGGGTTGAGGTTGCCGAAGATGGTCTTGGTCCGGCGCTTGGTCTTGCCAATCTGCACGGTGACATATGGGTCACTGGACCCGGTCTTGTCCTTGGCTTGCAAGCCCTGAGCACACATAACTGTGTGCATGTGTATGTGTGTGAGTGTGTGTGCGCACGTGTGTGTGTGAGTGTGAGTGTGCATGCGTGTGCATGTGTGTGTGCGCATGTGTGAGTGTGAGTGAGACAGAGAGAGTGAAAGTGCGAGAGAGAGAAAGAGAGAGAGAGAGAGACAGACTGTCAGCACCGAGCTATACAGTAAAGGCAAGGTTATTAAACTAGGGGCCACTGTGAGGACATATAGCACAACCATAAACACATGAAACTGCATATATCACATCCAGAAATATAATTATATTATTTTCACTTACTCATTTGCCAGCCCAAATTGGGTCAGCTGGTACAAAAATCTAGAGAGCCCGTACCGCCATTACTCATTGTGGCAGTAGAATTTCACAGAACCATAAAAGCAAAAGGATGCTGGGCATTAAATATGAATGAGTGGCACATTGAATTATTCAACATACATATATCTTTTTTTTTGTGACTGGTTACTGGGGAGCGTCTCTGACACTGGGCAGTGGAAAGTATGTGCCAGGAGCTGATTTTGGGTATATAAAGAGGGCCTGTAGCACTGCCCAGGGGCGCAGGGAAAATGCAGTCTGTATCTGAGGAAACAAGACTGGCCAATCAGAGTAGCGCAGTTCTGGGTCCTGACGATGAGATATGCGGGAAGTTTAGAAGCTACAACTCTCAGTGGGAGTATGCCTTCAGAGTCTGTGCTTTTGACTGATTACCATTACCTCATACTGTAGAACAAATCTATAAGAGCTAAATGAACACAATGCAAAGCTTAATTGGGAAAAAATAAAGCCATCTGAGTTGTCCAGCTGCCCTTCACATTGACGAACTGGACGAAGTGAAAAGCAAGTTCCAGTTTCAGAGGTGCAGGATGAAGGGTTCATGAATTTAATCTGTGCCGGAATGGTCTCTGTTGCCGTGGAGACCGCAAAGAGAGGAGCGTGGCGTGATGGTGACTGAAATGGAACCGTGGAAACAAGTCCAAACAGGTTGAACCCCACTGTTACATCCCAGATGATTGCTGGGAAAGTCCATTTTTCAGGGGAGATGTGACAAGATTCACAATCCACGAAGGGGGACCAAGACACAGTAGTTATTTTATTTTGTAATTCTCATCTGTAGAAATCCTGTAGAACTGTGAAAGTTGTAAAGCTTTACAGTTGAGTCTAGGGGCTGCCCTAGATTCAATCATCAGCTGTCCTTAAGTTCTTTAACGCTATACTAATTTAATCATGAGACAAGGTTAAGGACAAATGTTCACTGAGTCCAGGCCAGTGGGTGATTGACACTCTACCTGTGATGGTGATTTTGGCAGACCACTTCGACGTGCCCTCAAGCACCGCCTGTTTGGCCGTCTTCAGGTGGGTCACAAAATCCTCCTTGGAAACTCCAAACATCTCCTGGATGACCTCGAACACCTCCGGCCGGTTCTTCTCCCGGATCTTCATCCTCTCCTTCATGGCCATGATGATGTTCTGGGTTTTGTCCTCGGCGCCGTGCTTGGAGCTCTTCTCCACGGCTCCTGCAGGTGACATATAGACATCTCATCTTGGAAAATGGGAAAGGGGTAAATGAGAGTCCGTGACTGGAAAGCTGAGCGCTTCTCCAGCATCAGCATGAACTTTCCGCATGTATGTAGCCTGCAGCATCGGCAGAAGCTGCCCCTGACACATTTTTTTGGCCGCAGATTTCCGACCGCAGAGAAGACTAAATGAACAAGCCGGTTTTCACATGAAGGTCATAGACACAGACTTTAAAATCACATTAAATGTCTGTTCGAAACAATGACTAAATTCCAGATCAGTTCAAGCGCATCTGATTTAGGGATAAGCAGTAAAGAAGAGTGAAGTTTGCATTTCACAAAATACAAATAATCCAATGCATTTTAAAAGGGTCAGTGAAAAGAAACTGGTCGAATAGTGGCTTAGCATGTTTCAACTGAGTTCAGGATTATTATTATTAATAATAATAATAATAATAATAATAATAATAAAATCCTTTTAAGAACACTTGAGGGTAAATATCATTTTTTCATGATAACACATTTTGGGGCAGTAGGTTACAGAACTGAACCTGTAATTTCAGGTCCATTTCCCAGGTGGGTGAGTGGAACCTTTCAGCAGGTACTTAACCTAAACTGCTTCAGTAAATATCCAGTGCTTAAATTGATTACATATAAAATGTAGGCTGTTTAAGTATCTTAAATGCTCTAAACAGGTACAGTGAATACGTGAAAGATTTCTAAATGACATGGCAGCCAAACAGCTGGATTTTCATACTTGAAGGTGCAATTCAAAGATACACACAATAAAGGATGACAGCATAATAAGCAGCCTACATCCTGCACAATCAAATCAGTGGCCTGAGATTCACCTCCTGAAAGCTTCAGACACTGTGAACATTAAGAGCCGTTTGCAGCATCAGCCACAATCAAAATCCTTGCAAAGCAAAACTAACAACGGAATAAATATGAAGGTATGTCTCATAATTGACAGTTAAATGATATTCATGAGGATAATAACACAAACAGAGCTTGTTTTTGTGACACCTTCAATAGAAGAAACAGATCTATGTTAAGATGGAACATTGCACACTGAGCGGGTACGTGGCACCCAGCTATATCAGTGTACTTTCTTCTGTCCTGTGCTTAGAAAAGATATTTCCAACGTGCCAGATGTCTCAGTTATTTCAGACATGAAGACTGAAGCGAGATTTGAATGGCTGATGAGAAATTCTTTTTGACATAACTTGCCCTGTTGCACTGAATGGTCTTGACAAAGCACTACATCCTGGGTGTGCGCATACACGCGCACACCTGTGTGTGTGTGTGTGTGTGTGTGTGTGTGCGCGTGCATGTGTATACAAGCGTACATGCCATAAGGCACCATTTAAAACGAAACAATACGTTCACAGGTATGTGTCTCCTTGTAAACTCCATCCTAAGTAGCAATACAAACATTTATTTCTAGTTCCTAAAAAAAAAGCACAAGACCACTGGCTATAACTATTCCTCAGCTGATTAACAAATCAGCCTGCAGGAAGGCAACGCTCACTAGAGACACGGGTGGCTGGGATAGCAGCGCCGTTCGCTTCCCATGATGAATGCACTCTTACAGTTCACCGTGGCTGGAAGCGTCTACTCACGCTGCAGGCAGTCGGCGTTGAGCAGGTCCTGGCACTTTTCGTGGCATTTGACCCCACACTCGGTGCAGCGCATGCCCTGGCGCGCGATGCCCCACAGGAGCCCCTCGCACTCGTAGCAGTACGTGGGAGTCGTCGCCGTCCAGACTTCGAAATTGTGAGGCGTGGTGGACGAAATCGGATAGATTAGGGCCTGCAAGGTCTTCCTTAAGACGTGCACTTTCTGAAACAAAAGAGAGATAGGTCAAGTGAGGTGTGCTGGGTCTTGGACGGTCATTTTAGGTGCAAGGAGAGGACCACTTTCAGAGAATTCTGGAATGCCATTTAAGATTTCAGGGAATTTTATCTCTACCTCATTTCTGAATTTTTCCTATTATTAGATCAGGTTTTGAACAGATTCTGGTAATTAATTCAAAATATAGCCCCTGCCAAACTATATATTAACTGCAAATCAGTTTTCTTTTTCTTTAATCACCAGATTCAGCCCTTAACCTTGAATGCCACAAATATTGATTTTGTTTTTAATCACATGGCATTATTATTCAGCAAAAAAATATGTATTTTGTACAAACTAAAAACCTAACATATTAGCCAAGGACAAATTGCACGCCTGTTCTATTTAATTTGTGCCAAAATGTAATGCTGTGTTCAGCTAATATGAGCTGAACTGCATAGGCTGTATCCAATTTAAGAATGAAGAAATCTGCCTCTTGCCACACAAATCAAATGCGTATCTGTTAGTTTATCAATTCGTCAATCCAGAAATCACCTTGTAGAAGTTCAAAATCAATTTTTTTCCCTCTCATAATTAATATTTGAGAAATAAAAACCATGTTTTGACTGGATTTGAATGGATTACACTGCAGATCGTTTGCCTAATTTGAATAGCTTGTTGCCAATAGCCTCTCAAATCATGTTTGCAAAGAATTACATGCTATCCGCGATCCAACATCTCTGGTCAGACGAAACCCATGCCTGTGTAATATTTGTATCAGTGTTTAATGGGAAGACTAAAGAATGTGAAATCTTACATTCTTGTTCGGGGTTTCCGATGACACCAAAAATTTGCTGCATGTATCAGCTTGTAAAGATCATTACAAGGAACTGTATCTGAAGGCATTTATTGTGAGCAGGGTGTCGTAATGAATATACAGACAGTGAAGGCACAGACACCACATGCCTGCTCTTGGAATTACAATCTGGCCAGGAACTCAGTCAGATGGTTACGGCAGAAATGAGTGACACCGCTTAATGAAACAACCGGCTATCAGACCGATTTAAAACAGATGCCATCACGTTTAATCCAAAGAGTTCACACAGACCAGATGTCCATGTGATATCCTCTGACTTCACAGCTTGGTGACATAGCATGTCTAGAAACTCTCCTCAGCAGATTGGAGAAAGCTGCCCCCCCCCCCGTGTGCAAAGAACTGCAGCAACACATCACCCAATCAACACCCCCCAAAGACAGAGTGAATGCTGAGGTCTGCGGCATTCTTTTTTCATTGACAGTGATTAATACACTGTGTAGATTAGAGTATGGGTGATCTAACCTGGGTCATACCAAAGGTTGAGTGGCCTGACAGCTGAAGTTGCAGTTATTCATTTATTTTTCTATTTAAATTAACTGTGTCATATGCTGCATAAACTTAAAGTTATATATAGCTGACATATGCTGTATTGATCTGTGGTTGCTGCAAAAATGTCATGTTCATAGGGTGATGGAAAAAGAAGACTTCTTTTATTCTGGAGCCTTTGGCATATTAACCTAGGACCCCAACCCCGTTCTGAACAGTTTCAATCAAAGACAACCGGCCAAAAATACGCAAGCAGAAACATGCAACTTAAATTTCCTATGTCTGCATTGCAACAAACAATGAGCCGTTCCAAAAACAAATTCAGTTGTGAATATTTCCCATTATCTCTTCAAAAGAATAAAAATGTTAAAAAGCAATCAACAGATAACTCATCTCATGAATCACCTTGGGTTCCTCTTGGACACTCCTTGGTGGAATATGTGTGTGTGTGTGTGTGTGTACGCATCACTATATCATTTCACATAACAGAATAAGAGCAACCTTTTCCAAGAAAAACTGGCATTAAGAGACTCTCTGGCATTAGAACCTTCTGCTAAAATGGGATTAGAGTCATTTACATCACATTAGGCACTGTGCAGACAATAACGGGGGCATTCAAACTAATTAATGTACTGTAGGTAATTCTGGAGGTCAGTCAAGAAGCCCAGACAAATTCTCTCATCATTGATTAAGGCATCCAGCACCCTCAACTGCTGTGGCTACATTTTAAACATAATTAAAAGAGCAAAACTGCGTGTTTCAGGGATGGGCCAGCCTTAAGGAAACAGCCTGAGGACCTTCCCTAAATGCCCACATGCTACAGTATAACTGAAATCCCCCAGCCTATCCCCATCATCCCTCCACCCCCTTCGGTCCACAATGGCAATGTGATGCCCTCCAAATGAAACCCCTTACAAATTAAACGCCACTTATGAGTATAACCACACTCATTTCTGGGGGGGGAAAAGTATTTAAAAAAAAAAAAAAATATATATATATATATATATATAAGCTTTAGAGTTTTGAGCCATATTCTTCATTCAAATGTGGTAATGTTCTATAGCCACTTGTTCACAAAAAACAAAACAAAAACAAAACATAAAAAGCCAATTTCCTTCAATCACTTCAGACAGCCTTCCTATGGAGGTTTAACCATATCGTTCAAGATTAGATTACTTCATTTCCCTCTGATCGTATACTCTCAGTCCACAGCCCAACACAACACCCTGACAGCAATGTTCCTGCCACCTCAATTCTGTTCCATACAACAGGTTTTAAAATCAGTGAGCAGGAATTTATCTACACCACCCCCTTAATCATAACAGTCAATTCTTTGCGTTTATGCATGGTATATTACATTAGCAGCACATGGCTGCTTCCTATTAGCTGAAGGCTCTTTGATAGAAGTGTGATTTATTTCCACGTGTACAGAAATGTGGAAACGCTTACCAGGTCTTCGTTGTTCAAGGTAGATCGTGTCACAAGGGCAAAAGAAATGCCTGCCTTTCGAGCAGTCAATGTCTACATGGGGAAAAAATACAATCTGAGTTACTACTATCCAGAGCTGAAAATTAAATGATCTTATTAAAATGAAAAGTGCAGAGAGTAGATGGCACTGAGCATTCTGTTAGCTGTGATGTCAAATGAGGTCCTCTAAATGACCTGTTTTTAACAGCACACTGTTGCTATGTGACATAAAAGATACACTGGATTGGAATGACTTTCTCTGTGTTCTGAATCAGGCCTACGAAATTGTGTTTTTGTGTTAGCTCAGGCCATTACCACTCCTAACTCGCACACAGACAGCCACCAATCACCTTTTTCAGATAACATTCTGCAGTACAATAAGGTCATGCACTGAATATTTTACACAAAGGTACAGCTTTTGGCTTTGTACAGATAAAAATCCCTGCTTGTATTCCCCGTATACTGACAAGCGGAACACTGCTCATCCTAGAATTCAGTACCAGATTAAGGCCCATTTAAAAAAAAATTTCTTTGGATGTGGACCCAGTAAAACTTTAAAGGCTGGAAACAGCCTCACCTTCCATTAGATGGAGCATGAGTTGGATGTAAATACCCAGCTATTATAGGTGTAATTAATACGTAACTACAAGCAGAAGTTCACAGTTGAGTAACTGAAATAAAGGGTTCATGTTAACAGAATGAGTAAGGCCATGACATACGGTCAACTGCATGAGAATATGAAACAAACCCACATTGGTTGCATGCCTAACAATGTTTATTTATGCAGCAATTTCATGGTGTGTACTATGCAATTACAATTAAATTACCCAGGCGTACTGCCAAGTGATGTGGGACAAAGAAGTCCACCAACGCTTGCTCTTGGTTTCAGCTCACTATAAAAATGCAGTTATCAAAACGGGTATTCTACAGCATTAAATACCTTTGTTTCACTGAGGAAATCCTTAATTAAAAGATAAACCAAGCAAGGCTAATTAAGCTGAAAAATTTAGTTTTCTGCTTACTCAGATCTAAACTAAAACCTTCTCATAGAATACAATTTTGAATGCTGTGCTGTACGTTATTCTTCAGAGAATGGTAATCTATGTACAAACATAAACAGTGTGCAAGGGTGCATAAACTCAATTAAGAAATGGCACTTACCAAAGCCTGGATATCCAGAAAAGGGATGGGGAGAAAAAGATAAAGAGACAGTCTTAATTAGGCAAGGGACTGAACACTGATTATTATCTGCAGTTACCAACCACTCAGCGCATACACAGAGCCTTGTTTCTCTGGAACAAAGCGGTGTTCAAACTGCCATGCATGGATTTTCGCCATCGCTTTACCAGAGGAGAGCCGAGAGCCGACAGAGCAAATATTTCGTAAATAATTCTGAGCGGGAAAAAAACAATCAATACCTATTGTTGCATGCACTAACAAGTAAATAATAAAACTCATGCTTTGCAAAATTGCATATTTTCTGCTGTTTCTATCCTGCATTAGCTAAAATGAAAGATGCGCAAAACCATAAGCACACCGTCCTTTATGGGGAGATCAGCCATTCAGCGCTGACATGTTCATTACACTCAAGACTTAAATTCTGAGTTGAGTCAAGGGAGGTAAAGAAACAGTGGAGACAGTAAGGCACACGTAATTAGCACCAGAGGAAGTAATGCAACAAACAGGTAAGCAGGCATCGACAGCTGACCATACTGGATTTGTCTTTACCATTCACCTTCACTCTCACAGCCTAATTATGGTAAAGACCCACGGAAAGCCATAGGTGTCTAGAGTGCAGGAATATAGGTGGGGGAATGGTGGAGGATGGGATAAAAGGGAATTTAAAAGCTAACGCTACATGAACTGAAGTGTCAATGTATGTCAGCTGAACATGCAGTTTAACCGCTGAGGTTGCTGCAGTCATTACAGGCTCAGGCTGAAGTCAAGTGTCGTACAGGGGTGAAAGTTCAGAGAAAAAAAATAAAACCCTGTATCTGGTACTTCTAATAAGGGACTATAATCTTTCTCCGTGCCCCTGCCCTGCCCTCCCCCTGCTCCTCACCCCCATTCCAAAACCACTAGAAGCTGCTGTTGTACCAAAGCAGCAATTGCACAGCTAGTCTCGGGTTTACTGTGGATAGACAGAGGGCAAAGGGGGGAGTGGACAAGACCAGATAAAAACCCTTCAGATTACTGACTTCATCTGGGGTGTAAAGGGCTTTCTTGTGCATCATTTTACATGATCTAAAAGCCTCAGTACGAGTAAGTCAAGATTCAATGAGGTCCTCAGATATATTTTTGGGTCGAGTTGTCAAATTTTCAAATGTTGCTTCTGCTTAAGTCACGCATAGCATATGCGTATTACCATTACCAGACAACGGTATAGCAGAAATCTGACAACCCACTGAAAAATATCACCCATAGCTATTATGGGCGCATGTAGGAATGGTAAATATATATATATACAAAGCCCAACCCATACTTACCAAGATAATGTTGTTTTTTTCATGAGAGATATGGACAAATACATCATCAACTTTTGCACTTCAGTAGTAATGTAAACATTTATCAAGAATAGAAATCATATCCTTAAAATATAAAATATTCACAATTTTCATGTTATCACGTATACATCTAGCAAGATAGTGTGCAGTCAGTATCACTAAAGAAATTATAGTGGATAGAGCCTGTATTTAAGTGTGTACTGCCTGTAATATATAGTGTATAGTGTGTGTTCCAGTAAATTTAGGATTATAGTGTTGTCCTTATCTTTGTAAGTAAAGAAGTACAGCTGGTACAGTCTTTTATAAAGGAAAATGGTATAGTAGTTATCTTTGCAAGAATTATGGTAAAGGTAATCTCTAAATTATGACAATGTAAAGGAAAAAACATTAAAGAAACAGCAATTACACATAATATATATTCATTGAGTTAATTATGCCTCCCCCTCTCTCTCTCTAGTTTTTTACACATTTTAGAAAAATAAAAATGATGAAATTTTGACGTCAGTATGGTCAATTCATTATACAGACCATCCACTCCAGACTGAATTTTACTGTTGCACAAACACTACGAATCCCTCATCAGTCAGAACCGGAACCAAACAACACCCTCTCTGCATATCAGTCCTAGTGAACACGAAGCAAGAAAAACACAGGAAGGAAGCAATATTCCCATCTTATCGAGACAGCGACACATTTGCACCCATTGCTAAGGCTGGCACAAACTGTCTACTGATGCTCTCGAATCGCAGAGCTCACAGCCAGATATGCAAATGCCTGTGCCAAAAAACAATCTGCTGGTGATAGGTAATGGCTCAGGAGATTGTGGGACCTGACCAAGACATCACCGCGCTCCCTGTTCACCGCGTTCGGGCCTCCGGTCTGACCACATCAGAAGAGAAACGCTGCGACCAAACCCTGTGTGTGCAGTCCAGCTGTGAGAAAGCAGCTACTTGGCAAGTGAGTCTGCAGCTTGCTAATGATCACAACAGCATCAGATTCAGTGTCAACAGCACCTCCAAAAAAAAAAAATATATATATAACTGCACCTGAGAGATATTTATCAGTTTTTATTTAACTTTGTGAAATTGCCATGATGGGCATCTCAAGATCTCATGAGGCTCAGCAGTATTTAGAACACATACACAAAGTACTGTGAGAAAAGCCTGATCGGGCTCTGTTCTACATATTAGTGCATAAAGCGGGGTGGGATGCAAACCCACTTGGCCAGTGTAATGTATTGGGAGTGAAATCAATTCAACACAAATCAAAGGTAACCTTGTTGAGGAAGATTACTCACTAGGTCTCGGACAATAGGCATGGTCCTCTTGCGTCGTAAATCCGGCATACTGTCAATACCATAAAGTATGCTGCCAGGCCTAGGGAGGGAGACAGATTTAGTGGATATTAATATCTTCATAATGCTGTGCAGTGCGCAAAAATTATGAGACTGAAAAAGGATGAGTTGATTTATGGCTCGGGAAAACAGCGTGGCTCATATGTCATTCTTTTTTCTTTTTGATTGCTACTTGCTGGGCTCCGCGCTAAGCGCAACCGACACACTTTACCCTGCACCTACCCCACCCGCTCCTGCCCCCACCCCCAACTCAGAGTGCCAGACTGGCGAGGCAGTGAACGAGGAGCGAGCGGGAGTAAAGGATTTTGCTAAGTGACAGAGAGGACGGCTTTAAATAGAACTCCCCAGGTGTGGCCGTCGGGAGAGCGGGCTTCTCCAGCAGCTGCTGATGAACAGAAAGGCGTGCGCAATCACAACAGGTGTGTGTCAGCTCAGCCAAACGCATCTTCCTATTCAGACCCGGCTCGTCTGTTCCGACTGTGCTCTAGATGAAGGATCTGGACAGGACACCTGAGCCTACTGCGTTTGGAAAGAGCGATCTGGACACCTGAGCCTAAAGTATTTGGGACAGAAAGATCCGCATACAAAACCTGTTCTCGCTCAGCGATCTGAACAGAACATCTTTGTTCTTACAGTTCAAGGTGAACATTTTTGATACTGACACACATTCATTTAAATGTTTTGTTTAAAACAGATTATAAAAATGAGACCAAAAGCATACGTATGAAAGTTAGAAGGGGATGACTTGTTTAATATGCCGATTAACAAAACAGCTATAAAATCATGTTTTCTTTTACCCCTTATCCACACTGTCATCATAGCAGATTGTCTCTAATGCTAGAATCTCCTTAATCTGCCAACATCAGATGTATCATTGACTGCATGCCAGCCAGTGCTGGGGAGTTAGACTATTCCATGGCTGCATAATGTTCTGATTTATGAACTAGCCAGCATGTCGAAAGTGAAGGAAATGTTATACATTTCACATAATTCCAGCGAACAGATAAACAAATGCCGTACCTATGTACAGCACCGTGAAAAAGCATTTGCCCCCTTCTTGATTTCCTCCATTATTGTACATTTGTCACACTGAATGTTTTCAGATCTTTAGACAAAATGTAATACTAGACCTGAGTAAACAAATAACACATTTTTTAAACGATTAATTCCTTTATTTTGTGAAAAAGGTTATCAAACATCCATATCATCCGTGTGAAAAAGTAACTGCCCCCTTAAACTTAATAACTGGTTTGACCCCCTTCATCAGCAATAACTGAAACCAAATGATTCCTAAAATTGGATAACAGTCTTTCACATTGCTGTGGAGGAATTTATTTGCAAAACTCTTCTTTGCACAAATGCTTTAATTCAGACAAATTGGTAGGTTTTTGGGCAAGAAGTACTTGTTTCAGGTATTGCCACAGCATCTCTATTAGGTTCAATTCAGGAGCTCTAAACTATGACAGAGGCTACAAACACGTGTAATACACGTTCTCAAAAAGTACTAAAAGTATATTATTATTATTTTTTGTGCAGTTTCAGTGGTGCATGTTCAGTTCGTAGCCATGTTAGCTTGCTGAGGGGTCTTTAGAGCAGATCACATGGACTTTAGAGATGCTCACTGCAAAACTGACACTCTCCCATCCCTCTCTCTCTATCAGGGAGTTCACCTCTTTATCACCAAATCCCCCTCTTTCCACACCTGTCTCTCTGCTCACCCATTTCTCCATTGCTTTCCCTCTCCTCCCACATCCCTCTTTCTCTCCCCATCTCACCCTCTTTTCCCAAGTCTCCCATCTCTCATGTCTCTCTTTCTATCCCCATGCCTTTCTCTCTCCACATCCCTCTCTCGCTCTTTCTCTTTGCATCCTCATGCTGACAGTTCAATGAGCTTTCATGTCTCCAAGTAATATTTTAACACAGAAAAAAAACTATGGCAGTGCTGACAATAAATTACCCTGAAACACCAACATCCCCTTGGTGATAAACTCCTAAATTGAAGACCCTTTGGCAAGCATTGCCATGTTCGATATGCATCCTATTTATGGCTAAAATACAGTTTTTTATATTGCAATAAAATATTACTATCCTATCACCACAGTATTGGCACAAGTTTTGAAATAATGAGAACATTTTATGACAGTGTAATTTATTATTATTGTTTTTTTTTTTTTAATTTGGGAGCTTTTCATAACACAGTATTGCCTTGAATGAAATGAAAAGTTATTTTCATGAACTGGCAGAGGAAATTTTATATTTCATAATTTTCTCTCAGCTTCACACTGTATTCTATAAACATTTGTCCTTAACATTTTTTTACATGTTTTCTTCACCAATTGACCCAATTTAACCTTTTGAAAAGTAGGTTTTTTTTGGAATGTGCTTTCAAAATTCTAAGTCAGTGGTCTAGAACTTTCAATTACCAGTAGAGATAGTAACATCAGCATTAGAATGTTCAGTTAAGAATATTCTAATCACATATTTGCTACACCTTAAAGGGTTCATTCTGGCCATTTCCTCATAGGAACACTCAGAAAATGTATTGAGAACCTGTCCCACTTACCCTCCGGCACCCTGAAGCCCAAGAAGTTTTGACGCGTCCAGGACATTGCCGCTCACCAGCCGTGCCTTCACAGGGGAAATATGGAGATGGTCACCATAGCAACTGTGAAAGGTCTGACCCGCAACATCATTTCATCACGTTTTACACATCGCATACAGTACACTTACATTAAGCCCATATTAGGAGAGGTTGTAAATGTCTGGAGGTCAGTGCAAGGGAATAAACATGTTGCAAAAAATAAAAATAAACCTTCTGGGTGAAAACTGCACGTGCACTGCTCTGCTATGCAGAGAGATATTACACATTATTTTGAGAATAGGTATTTAACATTCACATCATGGAGTCAAGCCCAGACCATATCATGTCCCTTGAAGCAACATCTCATAGTATTTCACCCGATTATTAATGTACCCTTTTGACTGACCCAGACACCATGGCTTGTAAAATGTACAGTATGCAAGCATTGTGCATGGTGTTTTTGTCCTCATTTCCGAGAACCATCCTGTTTACAAATGCATCTTGTTTTAGAACACAACAAAAACAAAGAAAGGAACACAAAAAAAACCATGTTTGTGAAGAAGCACACCAAGGCACATGCAGTACATTTGAGTGACAGTATGACACAGTCACAACGACTACACAGACAAAAATGGAAACAGAAAGAAAAAAAAATCAGAGTCAAACAAGAACAGTGATTGAAAACCTGCGTGTCCAAAGCACTGCTATCTGAAAGAGAAGCAGGAAGAGGAGGGTACAATGTTAGAGGAGCGCCTTCAATGACTTGCCACATTACACCGTAAAAACAAGCTTTTCCGGCCATGAAGCACACCTTTGAAGACTTGCTTCGAAATAACAAATGAATGTTAGACATGAGACAGACCTTGACAATGCAGGAGAACCAAAAAAAAACAAAGAAACTTTTTTTTTCTTCAGAAGCGAAAACTGCTACTGATTATCACAGTGCATGTATAACATTAATAACCAACTGAATAATTGACGGATTACAAAAAAATAAAATAAACAAGACCATCAACGTCTCCCTATAAATACACTGCAAGGCGGACTTTTTTCCTTTCCTCCTTTAATTAGCAAGGAAACTGCTGCGATGCTTAGAGAAAACTGCGTCTTATTTGAGCAATAACAACCTATTTATTCATGTTCCACATGTTACGGGAATGTGTTCATTGCACTGTGTTGCCAGGGCGACAGAGGAATTGAGAACTCTCAGGTATTGAGAGGAAGTTTGTTGAACTGTTGCAAGTCAAATTGTTTATAGTGCACATTTATAAAATACCATGACTAAACCAAAGTCATTAAACTTTCAAAATCAGCTATAATACAGAATAAAAGTGATATAGAGTTACATACTACATTATGACAATGATATTTTAGTGAACAATAATTTTGGTATGAAAATTATACATAATATTGTTATATAATAAAACACTGGTAAAAGACACCCACTAAATAAATACTATAATTTTAAGAGCAAGATAGAACAACATAAGTAATGAAACCCCAGAGTCACTGAGTAACATTAAAAAAAAACATAATTGGTCTTAACGGGAAAGCCAGAAGTTGCAATCAGCAAGTAGCTGCATGACACAGGCAAATCCCTGTGGTCAATAAGAAGTTGACAAGGATGCCCAAGCAGTATTGATCAATCAATTCCCAAAGAATCTTGTTTGTTGTCCTTCCCATGGACTAATAACTTTACAAACAACATTTTAAGGAAGCATTACCAGTGTTTTTCATTACCAACTGTATATCCCACCACCCCTTTATGCCTCACTGGCATTTCCAGTTTTGTCGAATATGGCCACATCATGACTACAGGCTTATCCATCAGTTTGGGAGACAGCAGGCTGTCACATGGCCTCAGAAATGCAAACTGCTTCTAATAAGCCCACAAGCCTAAACAGACAAATTCTGAAGATCTGCTAAACCTCACAAAGCTTTTACGCTGCAACATTTTATATATTTTCATGAGAATAATCACAAATAAGTTCTATTATTTTGTCAGCAATGCATTACGTAGTAATGTCATTTTGTTTTCTTAAGAAATGTTTAGCAAACTTGCCCCAGGAGTAGGAAGCATCTGATTTAATAAAGTTGATTAAAGAGCCTTGGAACTTCATACACCCACTGCTGCTTATTCAAAGATATACAACAGCACATCTATCCAGATTATTACATTCTGGGCTCCTACGGTTTTGAATTTTATTAGTACAACTCACCGCTTCATTTTAAGGGCTACATTGCCAGCCAGGAACGCAACTATCTTAGTAAACTTATCGTCATTCTAAAACTTTAAGATGAGCTGGGGTAGAGCCCAGTATATAACAGGTTTAACCATTCAAAAATCTGGAAATTATAGCAATTGCAATAATTCCAAAAAGTAATTCAACTGAGTACGTAAAAAGGGCTGACATCTTCCTCGTCCTGTCAGGAAATAAGTTGACAATGCATGCAGGTCCTCCTCATCATCCCTGCAGCTGTCATTTGAACATTACCTACTTCATTTAAACCCATCATCTGCAAGCAATAGTAATACTACTAGTAAAGAACACAACTCCTCCCCCATTCATGACTCACATGTAATCACATGATCACACCACATGTACTATCTGGGGCACGTGTGCTCTGTTCCGTCTGCACAGTGTAGATACTGTGGAGAAAAGAAATCAGTCCACTAGTCCACTACTGTTCAGAACAGACAGCGGCCCTCCACAAGACTGAAATAAATATTCTAAACAACGCTGACCTGGTTAGAAAAACGCCCTTGGGAGAGGGCATTAGCATCTCAATCTAGTAGCTGTTACGGCGAAGCGAAGATTGAGCTGGCAGGGAACGAAGGACTCAGAGACTGGGCTGAAAATGAACAGCACGGTTTGGAACAAGGGGCCAGGGAAACACACGTGTATAAAGAAATCCAAAGCTTTTCTCCAGCCTAATGTGCCAGTAAACGGGCCTTTATGCCAAAGATGGCCGTTCAATCTTCATAAATTAATTAGGCAAGATGACATGTGCGCTCACATGTAAATAATAATCATGCCAAGCAAAGAGGTGAATAAAGAGGTGAATATCTCTAATAAACAGCTTAGATGTTTTCAATACAGAAATGCAAACACAGGCCAATGTCAATACATCTCCATACTCCTAATTAAGAAGGAAGAATTTCACACTGGAAGCCAGTCATTTTTACATGCGGCTTCAGGCTCATTATTCCCTCCCTGCATCAGTAGTCACTGTTTTATCAGGAGCAACATAATAGTTGCACCAATTTGGACCATAAATCTTATCATTTGTAATGTCCTATTTATGAGTTCAACATTTACTATAATGATTCCAACAGCCAATGGCATGGAATTTCCGACACACTACCCATACACAACACTTAAAATAGAATACATCCTAGTGTGCCATCTACCCACTCAAATATAAATAAATATTCACAGGTTCTATTAATAAAAAGTATCTTTAAATATCATCTCTAAACATCTACAGTACCTACAGTACGCCATGTGGCCACAAAATACAAAACACGCAGTATAAACAGGCCAACCACAGAAACCCACTGAATTCCTGTATTTAAATGAGGAAAATGCACATGTCAGAATAGGCATTATCTGTGATTGGTGAGGCAAGGGCAGCAGATGTTCTGAGCCCAGTCCCCACTGGTGGGGAAACAGCGTGGCCATTATGACTCAGTCTCCATATATCCCATCAGTAAAATCCAGAGTCACTGAAAACACAACCAAGGCAAGATAGGGACCATGCCAAGATGTTTAAAGCACAGTTGAACACAGCCCCTTTTAAATGCATAATTGAGGTCTTGTTTTCAAAAGAAAAAAGACAACGTGCTATTTATTCAATGTGCGGCATTTGCTTCAGGCACTGAGTTTACTAAACACATTTTCTACATGGAAACAGCTGTCAGAAAATTATTACACTTGCACAGTATGCTCAAGTTTTGAAAACACAGCTTTTCTGTCAGTTTCTTTGAATTTTCATTTACAGAAACAGACGCTGTAAAAATTAAAGGCATTACCTTTCAGTGTCTGAAGTATTTTGCTAAACTGTCAACTGTAATAGGCTGAGGCTGGACTGATATTTAACTTGGATTTTAAAGAGGTGGGGGTAGCCAAAAGCCATCTAGTTATTCTTACAATAACAATGATTGAATAATTGATTATTATATTCCTAACTGGTTGTTGATAAATGACATATTTGCCTCTCTCCCTTCACTCAAAGGCATAGACATATGCAAAACACATAATCAAGAGAAATACATTCTATGCTATGTAATGTGCCTAACCATTCAAGGACACCATGGTTAGTCATATCCTATACACATAGACAGAACCCTCTGTGCATATGTATAGAAAGAACACAACTAAATTATTATCTATGTGAGAAGAGATGAAAATTCTAACATATCCTTTGTCTGCACATTGCTATGCACAAAATGAACCACAAATAAGGCTGAGATAAAATCAGACCCCAGCTGCCTTCTTGTTATCTGAATGACCTGTCTTAGGAGACTCAAAGGCTGGGCTTGAATGTCACTGGAAAAAGAATCTGGGCTTTCCAGTCAGCTTAGAATGAAACTCCTGTAAGTCTCTATGTGCTTAAAAAACCTGCCTTCCCTGAGGGTTACACACACTGAGAAATCAAAAAGTGATCAAAGTGACTGCTACCGCCTTCTGTAAATGAGATATTCTTTATAATTTTCTTTAAAATTTAAACACTCTAGTACACTTCCCTCTTAATCTTTATAAGAGACATCATACTTTAAGATAATGTTTAAATCTTTCATAAGCGTTACATATTTAATGTGATAAATTTCAATAAGACAACATTTGATTACGGGAACAGGGCATTCATCATTATTTCAGTGCATTTAAGTCTGCGTCAAAGTCCACTGTGTCATACAATAGAGGGCTAAAAAAATCACTCATACTAGCTCGTACTCTAACAATGTATGTACCTCCAGCAAGGATCTGTTCCTCCAGCTCGGCCATTTGCTTCCTGTATGCCCGCAGCGCGGCTTCTTTGAAAGTTGGTCGTATTCTCTTTTTGGGTGGAGTCTCAATCGGCGGTTCCTCCGGAAGGTTTTGGTTCTCATCCTCTTGCTGAACTGTTTCCTCAATGACCTCCTGTTCCTCGATTGGTTGGGTTTCTTCAGTGTCCTCCTCCTTCTCCTCCTCCTCCTCCTCAACCTCCTCAACCTCCTCAACTTCCTCAACCTCCTCAACCTCCTCAGTTTCTTCAGTGTAGACCATAGCTTCATACTCCTGGGTGTCTTCAGTTACCGGGTTGTCTTCGCAATCCTCACTGTATTCTAAGTCGTATTGCTCATCATAGCTGCAGTCATATTCTAGCACAATATTCCCTTCCTGTGACACATCATAGTCTTGATATTGCTCCTCAGACTCATTGGCATTTGTCCTGTTCTCCAGATTGGCTAGCACTTGCTCCATAACCTCCACATAATGTGTCTCATTGTCAACCGTCGGCTCACTGCATTCCTCCTCCTCGGGTTTGCAGTAGAAAGGGTCTGCATACACATCAGAATCGATCGTTGTGCTGGAGTCATTTGCGGTGGATTGAGAGAGAGTCCTGAAGCGGCCCATGAAGGTAGAGCTGCTGGGTTCTTCCATAGCATTGACACTCTGCGAGCTTTTATTCCAGACGACCTCCAGGGCAGATTTAGCCCGTTGCAGAGTTGATCCGAACGTTGGGAAGCTGAATGTTTTGTCAGAGAGGTCTATGCTGAGCCTACTATGCCAGGATTTGGGTGGATCCTCCACCTTTTCACTTCTGATTTCGCTCTGACTGCGGTACATGGTTGGGGTTCTGGTCTGATTTTGATAGGCGTTACTCACATTCGCCTCTGGGTAAGGGTCACTTTGAGCGTCTGGCTGGCTCACAGATTCACTCTCTGCCCCAGGGCATATGGAAGGTGTGCTATCAAGGGTCAGGTAGTTCTCCCCTTCAAACTGTAAGTCCACCTCTTGGCATTTTGTAATGTTTTCAGGGAAGCCTGCATGAACTGAGGGGTCAAATGGACTGCTGACCTCGGAAACAAAGTTCTGCTCGGTTGAAGCATCAAGGCCTGAATCAGCACCTTGTTCTAAATGGTGCCAGTCCTTCCAAGGTGAAACGTCACCCTGCAAGGAGAGCTGGGAACTGCTGTAGTGGCTCCTGTCACCTGATATGCAGACGAGGCCATTGCTCACGCCACTGTCAATGGTTTCAGTTGTCTCCGCTTCATTAGGCTCCACATAAGTAGGGTTTTCCTGGCTGAGGGTTTGACTAGGTGGACTTGCATACCAAGAGGATGCCATGTCCTCCTGCTTCCTCTGCCAGAGCTCTTGATCTGAAGATGAGAGCAGGGAACAGCCATTGGTTCTGCTGAAGTATTGACTCTCTGAGAAGTCCTCTGAGTAAGACTGGCACAATTTGGAGCAGTCCGACTCTGAGCGGCTGAGTTTGGGCGTTGAGTAATCACTCTGAGAGAGCCACATGGGGGTTAAGTCTGAGTAGTATGACTTCGCCTGCCTGTCATTGTCTTCATACACAACTGTTTGATAGGTGTCATCAGCATAATGCACTGAGCTTGGAAATGTATTGCCAGCTACAGCCTCGTGGGATTTTTTTTTGTCCGATTTACTTTTGTGTGGTATCTTAGGCACAACTGCATATCGGTTCCTGTTAAGGTCCTCTAACTCTTTGTCACTCTCCATAGACATGTTGTCCCAGTCATCGACTTCAGGTTTGTCTTTCGTGGAGACTTTAATGTCCATGCTTTCATAAGTTTGAGAAGTGGTCATTGCTTTCTCTTTCCTTTCCTTTGTCTCATGAGGGAGGCTATCGGTGGATATTGATATACCAGTGCCTTTCAGTTTGTAGCACTTTTTCAATACTAAATCCCTGTCTTGTGGGGTTGAAAAGATAACAATTATAGGACGTGGCTTAGCGTTGGGACATTCTCTTTGTTGTCCTAACCGATGGGCGAGTTCAATTCTAATTGTCTTGTGTGCTTCAGTGAAACCCATCTTCTCTTTTAGAATTTGGTAAATGAGATTCTCAGTTTTCTCCAGCTTTTCCTCAGGCACGTTTAGGAATCTCAGGGTGGTGCTGCTGCCCTGGTTGCTAATCTGCTTGATGTAGTCGTGTATGTCCCGTGTCTCTCGCCTGGACTGCACGAAGCCCGAACGGAGTTGCTCGATCTCGCTCTGCACCACCTCCACGCTGCTCGAGATCTCATCAATGGAGTTCTTGAGGGCATTGACATGGCCCCGCAGCTCGGAGAGCTCCGTCTCGATCTGGCTGATACCCTGTAGCTCTTTGAAGATCATCTCCATGACATCCTGGGTCTGGCTGATGCAGCCCGTGGAGCTGGAACCAGGCTCCAGCGAGGTCACCTTCTGCTGCCTTCCAGCTCTGTCCAGAGACTTGCTCCTGAGGCCAAGGGTCTTTCTCCAGGTGCTCGCATCTGAATCTGAGGAGACACATTCCTGACTTTTCTTCCACTTCCTTAGCTTCCGCAAGGCACCCAGTCGGAGAGTCTGTAAACTGTTGCGTTCTACCCGTTCACCCTCCGAGCTTCCGTCTGAGGGCGCCAGACTGATCAGGCTCTTCCGGTTCCTTCTCACTGGCATGGTAAGAGCTTTGTGTTCATCGAATCTATGGAGGAGTTTAACCTCACTCAGGGAGTCAAAATTGCTGCTATCAATAGACAACACCTCTTGAAGGACACCTTCATTTTTCTTACCTAAAAGAGCATTTTTTTGGAGTCCGTTAGCTATCGCTACGCGGTAACTAAAAGTTGGCGAAAGGGATGAGCAGTCCTTGCCGTCGTCTTCTTCAAGGGATATATTGCGTGCTGATGAACATTTTGAGATTTTTTTGACTGTGCTTTTCAGTGCTGTGGAGAAGTTTGGATTTCGTGTTTCTGCATCAGGTGTCAATTTTAGCTCTTTTTTATTTTCACTGCTCTCTCTCTTCTTTGTGGGATTCACCAATTTCTTTGTAAACATTCCTTTGCAAATCTTTAAAATGTAAGATGGGAGGCTCTTGAGTAGGGCAGAAACCATGGAGGGCAATGTTTAGGTAATGTTTTCCAAACACAATAAGGTTGAAGCCAAACTGGTCTTGAATCCAATGATGGCAACACACTCAAGCACTTAAGTTGTAAAGTCCTGAGCAATAGGGTGCAGGGATCTTTGTATGTCCCTTTCAAATGTGATTATGCCAGACCACAAAGACTGTACATCCCAGAGGTGGGCCTGAAACATGGTAAAATCCAGTCGCTTTCCTCATGGCTAACCGCATTATTCTACAAAGGAAAAACACTGATTAAATCATCAGAAAAAACTAATAATTACGCTGATAGGAAAAAAGACACACAGTTTCAATTGCACATAGGGCAATACAGCACAATTGTATATTCACACATATCCACACAAAAAAACACACAGGGTTGTTAATCTTTTCACGGATTAATCTTTTCACAACTTCACCTTTTCAGAGATAAGTGATAGTTCTTCCCATTGCACACAAGGTAAGCCACAGAAACCCTCAAGATGATCAGCAAACAGCAACAAAAGAACATCAACATCAACCTAAATCTATAACTGAAATGGATCTTGCACAAAGATGGGCGCAAGTCAAGATATCCACTTGGTGTTTCGTCCTTAACTGAGGTGTGTTTCTGTGAGACTGAATTGAGTGCTTATTGTTTAATGTTACACTTGATATGTCTGCTCCAGGGAAGAACTGAGATCTAAGGTATGGGGTGGGGTGGGTAACTAGCTAAATAGCTAAACCAGCACTCAGGAAGCATCACCGACTTTTCAGAATTTGAAAATATGACAGGGAATAGAGATTCCAGTGAACACCAATAATTCAGCATTGATATAATAACATGCAGTGTTGAGGAAGCAAACCTAGAGAGCAATTCAGGAGGCAGCTGCACGACATCTCATCCAAGATTTGGAGCCTGGCTCGGGTTGCGATACAACAGAAACATACTGTATGACTAATTGCTGCAAAGCTAAAATTCTCACTTCAGATGGGCAGGGAAATACTAAACTGGCATTGCTTATCTGTATGTGCTTAAATCTGTATTGCACTGAAGAAAGGCTAGATGGCTGATGAAGATGAAGCAAAGCTTCAGGGAAACAGTTTGCAATTTAGTCTATCCCCTTTGCTGCTTATGCATTACACATTACAGACGGCAAAACTACCAAACTGCCAATGTCTAGACTTGATGACCAGGTGTGAGGCATACAGCGGATATTTTATTTCCCAAAGCAATTATTACTAATTATATTACTATGGAAAATATATATGTAAATTAGTAAATGAATACAATCTGTATGTAAATTAGTAAATGAATACAATCTGTACACATACTGCATACAGCAGCTACTGCTTACAGATTATATTATTGAGGACTTCAGTATGATATTTCAGAAAATACTGGGGCTATTTCAAGAACTGGGAACAGGTTCTAAAACATAGCATTGATAGGCTTTGGCAAGGTCAGTGTCTCTTCAGCTATGTGCGAGAGTTTATGGATGTCAGCCCTTGCTGGAAACTGTTTACCACAAACCACAGTTTGACAGTGACAATATTTAAACAGGTGTACAGATTAGTAATTTAAAAAATAATAACATGCCTTCTGATTCTACACACGGCAAAGACTGAGTATGCCTAAGAAGAACCTTCTATACTGAGAATCTATACTTCAAAGAAAACAAACAATAGCATGTTTGGCGTGCGCGCTGCCTGAGTATGCATGCATTTGTGTGCAAGTGTAAAGGTATAAAAGAAATAAAACGTGTCTGACAGGAGCATTTGAGTGAATATGACTGCTGAATCTACAACAAGTCAAAATCTGCTGTGGTTCTTACGGCGGACCGTAATATCAAGCCTATCACCAATACTGATCAATTTCCACCACTGGCCTGGGCTATGCTATTGGTATACACTAGCACTGTATCTATATTTAATGAGTCCATGGTCAATATATTGGCATCACACATAATGTTGAGAATACTATTGCTTATTTTTAGATGTCGGCCATTTATGTTGCACTTTCTCAGTGACATTTCATTTCAGCTGTGACTGCTATTCGATTACACCTGGAAAACTGGCAGAACTGAGGGGTGACAATAGAGACAGGCTGTCAGCGCCCATCAATCTCCCCCCTCCCCTTGTCTCCCCACACCCCTCAACCCACCACCACCCATCCCCCACCTATACTCTCAACAGCATCCACAACTATGATGTTCATCTCTGGTCAGTGTGCAGGGCTTACATTAAGAAGCTGTTCCTCATACACAGACTGTTCATCTCCTCACTCATGTGTGTCCATGCTTTTCAATCAGGACCAGAGGCTTTCATTCCCACATACAGTGAGAGCACACTGGTTTGAGATTGTTATAGTCACGAGCTTGCAAACAATCTATCCAGTGCTAGCAACACACAATGAGACTGTGAAAATCCTGGTCTATGATGAAGTCCTGCAAACTTTGGTTTAGAAGGAAAACCGACCCTCCCTTTCACGAACATATTAGGGGTGGAGACAAGATGTACGGGTTCAGCAGGTGAAATCTGCGATATTCAATACCCACCTTCTGCATGACAAAGGAAGATTAAACATGCAAATAACCTGAAGCCCCTCCCCCAAGTGGCATCTCAACATAATGTGATCAGAAAGGCAATGACGCATGGCCATCAGAAAATTGAGATGAGAGAGGATTGTGGAATTATTCAAATGAGTTTCTGCACGAGACTGATTCTGCTTGTGCTCCAACAGAGAAGCAATTATGAGATCCTGTGTGCCAACACCAACTTAAAACAAATATAGACAAATACCGCCCAATGCTTGGAGTGACTGTAGTTCTGTATCACTTAAGCACACACTGATAAAGTTTTGAAATCTTGAAATATTTCATTAACTGCTTTGCCTGCTCCATGAACTCCCTTTCTAGTATATGGTAAAATTGTACATTTTGCATTGTGACCTTAGCAATACATTTTTCATACCTGTGTAGCACAAGGTCTGCAAAATAAATGAGTTTACCTAGTGTAAATATATACATTTTTTAAACAATTGGGAAAAAGACAAAAGTTTACATATGTCACTATGGTTACGGTCATACATAAGAAAAATGAAAGGATTGTGTCGAAGACCACCGAGATGCATGGCACTTGTCCTGATAATCACACTCACTGTCATTCAGGGGTAAAACTACTACTGCTGAGAGAGAGCGGGTCCCACAGCCACGCCCTTTCCACTAACACGGTTAGCCCCGCCCATTCCACTAACACAGTTACCAAGAGTGCTGTGCCTACAACTGTGAGACAGGGGTAGTTTGACACTTGAGAAAGCTCAGCATTCCGAAATTCATTTTGCCCTACTTAATTGTGTTGTAGAAAAGGAACGAGATCAGTGACAACAAACGAAAACACTGCACTGCAACTCTGGATAGTCAGAACATATCAGAACAGCTAAAGGGCTGCTTCAGTGTGCACTCTTTAATAAGGGGCTCTAATTCGGCCGTGTTCTGCTCGGCCGAACACCATCCGCTGTGTAGCCCTCGCAGACTAGTGCATGTGTGAGCCAGAGCAGAGGAGACGGAGGGATCGCTATACCCCACAAGCTGACAGAATCAGCTGGCTACCTGCTTTGCCCTGTGCTTTTTTTTTTGTGAAGCAGGTCTGGAATACGCTCCAATCAGGCTCCAATCACGTTGCTCTCACGCTACTCCCTCAGAGGGGAGAGGACATGCAAGCTGATCATCTTGAAAAAATCTCTCAAAGCATATCTGTGCATTTACCCTGAGTGCAACACGAGGACACTGCTCATAGGAATCATGAGAAATAGATCTAAAACGAAAATAAATAGTATGATAATATAGAACTATACACACATATATAATATAGTACCATATATACATATATATAGGACCATATATATATATGTATATCTATATAGTTCCATATTATGTTCTCCAGCCATTAAATTGGCTGAATAGGAATTACTTATGGTTTTAAAATCATCGTCAAACATTGTGTGCATCATTCAGATGAAAATCCACAATACAGAAAGACAAGGGGGCACCAAGGACCCCAGACAGCACACAACCAGGCTCAGACAGCACAGTCAGTTATGTACATACCTGACAGCAGGATTCCTCATAAAAGCCAAACTAAATCAACCCACCAGCAACAGCTAGTGCAATCCAATGTCCCAGGCTGCTGCAGGAAACATGCCAGGAGAAAGTGAGGGAGAGGCGATCTCCATTCAGCCAGGGAAAATGAGAAGGCGCACACGCCGCTGTCTCCTAATGACTGAGCCGGAGCGCGGCCAGTCTCTGTGTCAGCCTGTGACGGGCTCAGCTTCCTCCTCCTAAAATTCCGCTGCGTTCCCTCGGCCGCGTCTGGCAGGCGCGAGCAGCCTCAGATGTGAGTGGCGGGTCAACGGATTTTCGCCGGTGAAAAACAGCGCTTAACGCCCCTGCTCTCCCGGGAAGCCGTAACACAGGAAGAATCCCCCCTCCCCTCCTTTCGCGACGTTCCTCCCAGGTCTGTGGAGCTGGCGCGGTGCAGATGCGGCCAGCGTCTGGGAAGAGGTAATCCTCCCGGTGGTTTTAAAGGGGCGGCAGCGAGCAGACGAACTGCCCCTGCCTCCCTCCAGCCGCGGCCCCACCAGCACCCCCCCCCGACCCCCCCCCCCCCACCCCCACCGGACTGAGCCACACAAGCTTAGCGAAAGCCGGGGCTCACAGAAAACAGCTCAGGAAGGGAGGCACATCAGCGGCCGCGGTGCAGCAAAGCAGGTCAAAGGCTCAGTCATGTCTCACTTTGCCTTTAATTCATCAGCTCAACGTGACCTACAGTGACAACAGAATTCCAGCAGTCTGTTGTGTTTTCTTTCTCTTTCTCCCTCTCTCTCTCTCTGCATCTCTCTTTCTCATACACATACACACACCCCTATATCACACACACACACACACACACACACACACACACTACACTCTCTCCCTTGCTCTCTCTATCACCAGTACCTTCCTCTTCACACAACATACCTTCAATTTGTGAATTTCACTGATTATTTGTTTACAAGTATTCCCGCTGAAGTAAAAAATAATATTTAATAATATTTAAAATGATTTATCAGGACCTTCAGGCTAACTAAGAAACTAATTTTATGTCAAATGATTTCAGGATTTCATGACAATGTGTTGTAGTTAGTCTGTAAGTAAACATAGATCAAATGTTGAAATGCTCTTAATTATTCAAATGCTCAGACCATTAGGTTATAACTGAAATTGAAATGGAAACCTTGTTCTTTAAAATTCACATTTAAAATGATACAAAGTCTCCATATTGCCCTCAGATTTATGCTCACTTCCTCAGCTGCTGTGCTGCTTGAGTCAATACATTTAAGCCCTAGAATTGCACCCAAATTGTGGTTATATTTGAGCTTTCTCTTATTTCCTCTCTTCTAGAGGAAACAGGATACATGTCTTGAAATCCCACAAACAGTCACTAATTGTGCTGCCGGCAAGCAAAACTGCATTTTCTCTAGCAGCAAGAGGTCCTATCTTGCCTCCCATTAGCAAATGCCATTCAATCTCTTTTTCTATTCAGAGAGTAAGAGGCTGATGTCATGCATGGCCAATGCACGCCCCCTACTGGTCAAGAGAAGGAACATCTATCTGCAAGTAGCTGTGTGTGGGAGCTGTACACAAACAATGCACATCGTTTTATCACTGGGAAGGCATTTAAGCACATGAATAGATAAAGCTGTTTCTCAACTGCAGGCACCAGGGACCACACTGACTCCACAAGCACTCTCCACTGGCTCCCTTCAGTCTCTTTAATGACTTAGTAAATGTAAATACTTTAGGGGGGTTTGAATCCACCTGTTCAAGGTGATGCAAAAATGTATTCTACACTAATTTCATCCCTGCACAGTTCAAAACCACTGCTTGCTTTTTATGTGAATAAATCTGGCAAAGTACATTTGAGAGAAAACACATTTTCACCCTACCAGAGAAACAGAAGAAAACTACATTTAACAAGCCATGTAATTACAATCCCTTGATGCAACCAAAAAGATTTATTTTAATTTGTCAGTTTTTCATTGATTTTGGTATCCACAACAAAACACTATCCTCTGCCAGAGGCATCACTGCCGGAGAGACATGGTCTCAGTGCGGCACTCTGCCATGAAAAGGCTGCCATTACTGACGTCCCAACCTGACCAAAAACAGGAACGCAGACGCTGAAGCCCAAAACTTTTCACTACCTCTGTGGAATATTCACTTGCAATGCAACAGTATGCCCTGGTCCACAAACACTAGACTCCAGACACATCCAGAAAACGCAGTAATACATATTCATTAAGGCATTCATTGGCAAAACTGACATTTTACCCAACAGAATTCAACCGTGGTTACTGGGAGAAAAAGGTCAGATTCAGAGGATACCAGAGCAGCAAAATGAAGAGCCTGCCAAAGTCCAGCAAAACAATGTCAAGACTTAAAACACACATACTTCCACAGTCTATTGGCACAGAAGAACCCTCACAAACAAGTCAAGTCTTAGAATTTGATTGGGTCAAAATGGAATACGCCTTATCCTTCCTTATCTAAAACACCAAGGCAAATTTGACATTTTAGTCAAGAAAGCATCTCAATGTGTTTGGTTTTAAAGAGGGCCAAGCTTATAGTGTACAAGAAGTTAAAAGGAGGAGCATTTCCCCTCATTCTCTGCCAAAAGTTAGGGTCAAAGTGAACTCTGTAAGCAGTCACAAACAATATTATCTTCATCTGAATAAAAAAAAAATCATTTTGAGTCTGAAGTTTTATGCATCACCTAATTTCAAACTTGACAGCCTCTTGGAGAATGTCACAGATGAATGCATGATGAAAACCACATAAAAAATGCCTGAAATTAAGTCTTCATCCTATTAACTACCAGTCAGCACACATGTCCACTATAGTGGACATGAAATCTTGACAGGTAAAAGTAGAAAGTATTGCATAGGTGGAATAATGCAGTCTCCTTGGCTTTTTTGTTTTGAAACCCACGTCAAATCTGCACAGCTCAAGCTGACCATTACATGTACTTACATAACATAAACACTACATATAATTACACACAATTATTACACATTTATGACATGAAAGTAGCCAAAATTCTCCAATAGAATACTGGGGCTGGCCCTGGGATAACAATGAGCTGGTTCAACAGGCAGCTTCAGCTCTGTGCATCTCTTGATGGAATACAAAATGATGCTGGCTTCTTACCACTGTAATATATGTACTCACAGGCAACGCCAATTAGTGTAGGTTTATTCTGTTTATTTTTACCATCCTCAAATATCCTCAAAAATCTAAAAAAAGAAAATGTACTTATCACTGTGGAATTAGACACACATAGAAGAAATAAAAGTTATTTTGATCCACTCAATGTCTTAAAAGGAATGACATTTGGATGTTTCTTTTCTTTTTTGAAAGTTCAAAAAGTAGCTCTGCCATTTAAGCAGCAGAGTGGGTTGTTTGTGCTTTTTAAAAAGTTCCACCTTTTGTGAAGCACCCAGGCACAAATGCCCACCCACCCCCACCTCTACCATTCTCCGCAGCCAGATCTGCACGGCACGGTAGGGGCTTCAAACATCTGCCGCAGAAAACCAACTCCCAAGAACAGTCACAGTCTGTTTAGAATTGAGCAGAGCCTTTATGTGAGGTTTTAGTCCCCTTATTACTTAAGCACGCTGAGGGAAGACTACATTAGCACATTGATTCGGAGGAGAGAGTGACTGAGTGGCCTCCCGCGACAGTCGAGACGAATGGTGTGGAGTGTGAGAGACGTAGGAGCCGGCGTGAGACTGAGGGCCTCAAAGACAGACGTGCACCTTTGAGGGCTGGAACAGAGGTGCAGATTTTCTGCCTGTCACACCGCTTTCCAAAAGCATCCCCGTTACAGGATCCGACTCTCTGCAGTCGACTAAAAAAAGCCTTGTGTCACTGATTGCAGAGAGAAGGCCATTTCCTCAGTGTCGCGGCCACGTCCCCAGTCTGACTCTCAAAATCCAGCCATCTAATCATCTCAACTGGAAAATCTCATTTCTCCTTCAGCACCTCAGTCTGTGCATGGTGAGCCTTCTGGTACAAAATGGCTGCCTTGCATCATCTAGAGCATGTGGGTGTTAGATATTGGTGGTGATTTGAGAAAAAGCTAGAAGATTCCCTATTTTCACATGGACTGACTGTATCTACCATCCCCCTTAGATTGTACTGTAGCACAGAGACTGAAACTCCCCTAGTAAAGAGTGGCATTCACTAGCAGGCAATAAGGAGGACAAAATCAGCAATGTACTCACAATGAAGAGGAGTTATTAAGTTCTTATTGGCATCCGTATAAACATTGTCATTAGAGCAGCATCTATGGGTATAACTTTCTACAAGCAAAGTGTACATATCATAAAAAGGTTTACATATGAGAATGGTTTGCTATTATATTGCTATTATATCTATATTTGTGTATTGAATGATTACAGCGATATGAGTGAGGAACAGTTATTTTTGGGAGACTGAGAATAGCATAAATATCCATACCATAATGGGGTGTAATTAATCTAACGTTAGTATCTGCACACCTGTACTGCGCAGACATCTTAGAAACACCACTGAAATGCAAAGCTATCATGAATCAATGCCTCAAAAAGACATAAAGAAAGATTAGAAAGGTTTTAAACTTCAAAGCGCCAGTGAGGAAAAGGCTAGCAAAAGAACAGATCAAAGAACACAGTCCTTTATAATTTAATTAGCCATGAAAGCTTCCATCCATGAACTGAGTTCCTCAGCAGCACGAGCCATCAGAAGAGGAGCGAGATAAGCCTGACTTCATCACCAAGTTCATCATGTCTGCACGTACCACATCACCTCTTAACTCTGCGCACAGAAACGGGTAGAACATATCACACTTTACACTCTATTACAGCCAAACCTTCACACCAGGAAATATTCCTCAGGGGTTTTTCAGCACGGTAAATGAAAAGGGGCTGTTGTGTCTAGTCATCGTAGCGTAGCATGTTGACTCGTGCACTGCGATTGGGTCACCTTGCATGCTGTTATCTGTCACACCACACGTTTCCAGCGGATGACTCACTGTGGCTGGCTGATGCCTGCCTGCCCGCCCGTCACTAACTGTGAATGTTCTTTAAGCTTTAATGCTAACTAACATTGCATCTGAAATAATTCCTTTTAAAAGCGGTATTGTGAAGCAAATGTCAGACTAATTATTTTAATAGTGTTGGTATCCTGAGGCTAAATTGATTCAATTACTGAGACCATTTGCAGCAGCTTAAGCCGGAACTGTTGGTTTCCAGTTCAATGTAATTTGTCAGATGTCTGCAGAAAAAAACTTTAACTAGATGCATTTTGCGATGTATTAATTTTCTTGTCCAGAGTGTCATCCTAAGCATTTCACGAATGTGTGTTCACCAATTAATGTCCTGAAAAAATACAAGCTTTTTTTTTGTAAAAACAGTGAAACCAATCAATTCAAAAGCAATGCTCAACATGAATCTTTTTCCATGACAGAACCAATTCAAAACATAGCATGCAAGTTACCTATACCCCCAATAATTACTGGAAATTAAAATGGCCAGAACAGTCGAGAGTTAGTCAGTCCCACCCCCCCCCCCCCCATACTGTACCAAATAAAAATACAGATCATTTTGCTGGTTGAACAGGTAAAGACACAGATATTGTGCATATCTCTACTAGGTACATTTCATAAAGCTAAAAACCTATTTTGAATGACAGTAAAAAAATTGTGTTGTACATACGATGGCAGAGCCATGCAAGATGACAAGCCAGGAATTGAATTCACAGGACCTGCGCACAGGCAAAATGCCAGGGAACACAATCAGAATGCAAGGAAAACAGCCCTGGGCGCTGCCCCTGACTTCCTCCCTGAACAGTGGGCGGGGCTCCGGTTCCGGCACAGGCAGGTGTGAGTAACCAAGAGGCCTGCAGCGCCTCATTGCTTCCTTTTTGTTTACCACACGGTACCTCACCATAAGCAGAACAGCATCCCAATTAACCCTGGGTCCCTCGGAGAGCGAACTTGAGGCTAAGGATATGAAGCCCAGCAGTGTTTTTCATATCTCCATGTACACGTCACACAGAAGTCATGGGGAATTCACTACCCCTGATCTTTCGCTAATGAAGTGCCTTAATAAGCCAATCCCCCAACCCGATGAAAAAGGCACAGGGGTTTCAGGTCCTAAAAAGCAGCAGATTCTGAGAGACAGATGGGCTGCGGTTTGGAAAATGACGCCCCAGATATCAATCCCCCCATCTTCACTAGGCTGGGGATGAGCCAACCTCCATTTTGGCTCCCTGCACTGTTGCTGGAATCATTAGTTATGAAAAAAAAAAAAATTGGGGAAAAAAGCTGACGGTCTGCTTAGATGGCCCTCCCTTGCCCTTTCCTTGGCACTGCCACACGCGTCCCTCTTGCCGCACCACAGGGGGCGCGGGGGCGGAGCCACTCAAGCCTCTCCTCCCTCCGTTGTGTGGCAAGCCGTCCCCATGGCTGCGTCCTCACTATGCTGAACACGTGACTCTGGGATATTTTTATACGCCCATGTACACGGCAGGTGCTCACAGCCTCCGTTCATGTCTCTGACACCGTCCCGCAGGCCACATCCTGCCCAGGATCATATCTTAATACGCAGAGATAAGACGCCACACCAGGTTACCGGCATGATGCGGTGAAGACCACACCTGACTGACCCCACGTTTTCCATTAGGTCAACAGAATATGCCCCTTCACTTCCCTGACCGAACACATTGAGCAGATATATATTCACACTCGCATTTAAAACTCATTCTGATGGTTTCATATACCTAATATAAAACAAATACACATCCCAATTAGTTTTAAGTGCTGAGCAAATCCAAGTAAAGCTTGCAACGATCACAAGCTTCAACTCACACCTTTATTGTGCAAAACAGTTTTGATCACTCTGGATCTTTGTTAGGTCTACTTTAAAAGGGTACCACATACCCATACCCATATAGATTTTTGACTGTGCATCATATGTGGGTGGTTAATTGCAACCGGACACCATATGTAAATAACACATATAATACTGATGTTTAAAAGCCTGTGTCATGGGGAAAGGTAATATAAGTCCCCATCTATCCATCCATCCATCCATCCATTATCTAATCTGCTCATAACTGGTCAAGGTCACAGAAGGTTCTGCAGCCTATCCCAGAATGCACTGGGTGAGAGACAGGAATACACCATTGCAGGAAACAAACACCATTCACTCAGACACTCACACCAAGGGACAATTTAGACTATCCAATTAACCAAACCTGCATGTCTTTAGACTGTGGGAGGAAACCCGAGTACATGCAGACATGGGGACCTTCTTGCAGTGAGGCAGCTGTGCTACCCACTGCACTACCGTGCCACATAAGTCTCCAATCATACATCATTTGTTGTGTTTTTAGAACCTACAACTACGCAATCATAAACACAATGACACGGATTAGGCTACATAGAGAAGGCAGTTAAGTGAGTAGTTAAATAAAATGTTCAACAGTAAAATCCTGGTTCATGCCTTTTGGCCAAAGTGAGTCTAATGTGTACAACCAAAATGATTCCCTTTGTAACAGAAGTCTGTCAGTCTGGCAGAGGTTTTGGCTTGTATTACTGTCCCTCCTCCCTGAGTTGGTGCCCTGGCTGCAGAAGCAGACTAATGGCTCTGTCTGCTAACTTGCATCTCGGCTAATTATATGGCATGAGAGGACCTGGATGCTAGTGTCAAAGCAAGCACTGCACAATGCAGGGAGACTGGCAGAGAAAACTACGCCCTTTTCATTAGATAGCCTTAACAACAGCAAACGCAGATTTCAGAAGATTACAAAACAGCACATAAAACGGACTCAAAAAAGTTTGATCCAAATGTCTTTGCTGATAAATTTGGAAGCATTCCTCGCACGACCCCTCAGGATGTTTTCGTCTTTTTCAAGCAACAGCACCGAACGCGCAGAGGACTGGGGTGTGACAGCCACTGTGATCATTAATGCCCCCTGCAGTAACCCCCCCTGCCGGTGCTGTACACATGTCTCTGAACTCTACAGGCTTCCTGGGTGCTACTGTTAGGCATCCCCAGCGTGAGCCCTCCGCCCGTCTGCCGAGCTGGTCCTCTAAATCAGAGGCGCCGGTCCCACAAGTTAACCGCTTTCTGCCATCTGTCACCAGCATGGGGTTCAACCGGACAGGACGGACCGAGATATTCTGCGCCGCACAAACAGGAACTCAGACAGGAGGCGTTGTGGCAGAGGCTGCCGTGCCCAAACAATGCAGCACTGCCATTTGTTATTCCTGTTCCTGACTGTTCATACCCACTGTATTCTATGCAAACTGCGGAAGATGCACTATTTCTAAATAAAGAAGAGAGAATTCAGTCCAGGGCTCAACTGAAAGTGTTTATTTTATTTGACACAACTGTATCACCCAGTTCAGTGACCAAAAACACACAAGTAGGGCTAATATGGGAAACAGCTGACAGTAATATTGGAGAAAGCAGTGGTAACTTGGAACACAATTAAACCAAATCAAATGATTACGCTAATATCTCAAAGGAGGAAATGTACCTCAGCAATCACAGAGTGAAACTGTGACTTTAAACACTAACTGACCTTGAGTTTCATTACACAGTAGCCAAATTAGGCACTATTCATTTTCCTCCCTGGCATTTGCTATGACAGTAAGCAAAGTCACATCAATGACAGGATATGTAACAGCTCGGACTACTGGAACTTACTAATTAAAGATGCAGATTGCAGACACTAAGGCATCTGGCCAGAAAAAATCTTCCCAGATGGGTGGGTGGTGTGTGTGTTTGTGTGGTGTGTGTGTGTGTGTAAATGGGCTGGTCTAAGGAGTGCAAGCAGTCAGATATCATAATTCTGTTGCATCCCTCCCCTGTCCCCTCTCTGGCATTTATTCCCACACGTCATTTCCACTCCATTTGCCTTCAGTACCCTAATCAGACCTTCCCACTTCTTAAAACAAAAACATTTAGATTAATCATAATAATTCGAATCAGAGGTTTTCAGGTTGGAAAACCCTTACAAGGGAGAACATACTACTTATTTTAAACTGTCTTGCTGTAAAATGTTTTGACTACAAGGAAAATCACAATACAAATAAAATGTATTTTTGTTCAAGGGTTGTAAGGGGCTGAGGTAAATAACCACAGATCATCATGAATCTGAAGGGGAAATCCTCATGAAGACATGCTTATGTATAAGCGTACAGTAGAACAAGGACATGGCTCCGCAAAGCTTAAAAACATGATTTCATCAACTGACAATATTCCAATTCTGCTAATGTTAGTAAATCCTTGCATTACCGGGGCTAACGGAAAAATAGCACAAGCAGACTCTGAGGAGTCTATCCGGCGTAGAGGAAGTACACCCTCACCCTCACCCCCACCCCTGTGGAGGACAGGAACGCGGGGGCTGAGAGACCCTGTCCATCAACACCCAACGGCCCACGATGAACACGCACGTCTCTCCGGTTTCTGAGCCCAGCTGCCTTCTTCCACCACAGCTCCCATTAGGAAGGCACGCTGAAGAGATTAGAACACAGCCCAGCCCAGATAAAGGTGAAGCAGGATTGTGTCTGCAGACAGTGTGAGGGCAGAGGGCCGGGACTGTTCATCACAGGGATTTGATTCCGTTTCTGTTGATGGAGTCTGGCAGTCTATTTCTCTCACTGGCTCCAAATCCCGCAGCCACGATGTGTATAAATTAGATCAACAGCACTTCAGAGGTTATTAACGGGCAACAAGGAAATCTGTCTCACACATGCACACATGCACATACACATACAAACACCGGCCCAGGCACACGCACAGACTCACTGTATGATAGTCAGGAAAAGTGTTCATCTAACACGTAGAAATGCTCAAACACGAAAGACTCACAGCTGATTGCTGACCCAGAATCTCCTTACAAAGGAAATGATGTTGGCAATGTACAGCAAGACCTAAAGAGGCAGACCATAGGTAAATACACAAAACCTAGGTGATATTTAGTATTAGAAATTATACCCAAAATATAAATTGTACTCCAAATTATAACCCTTCATTATAAACCGCAGTGGACTATTAGTATGCCAGATTTGGACTACATATGATTTCACATTAATATGGTTAATGTTTAACATGGTTATTTTTTTTGTTTTATAGTTGCAGCATGGCATTTCTCCAAAAAATGAATTATCTGAAAGGATTTATCTCGCAATCTGTCTGGTATTTATCAGCATCAAAAAATATAAGCAGCAGACTACATCACAAACATATGAAGAATTTAGAGTTCATTTATTGCTTAATCACACAAAGTTTAACAGTGACTTTTAGAAGGCAAGGCAACTTCAAGATATTGGTGAACAGGAGACAGAGCTTTGGAGAGACAATTGTCGATTCATACTGCCCTTCTCTTATCGTCAAGATTCACCAGCAAGCAGGCTACACCATCAGATTACGGTCAGTGACTTGAAAGCCAATTTTAAAGAAGCAGGGACCTTACCAATGAAAAAACAAAACAAAACACTGCTTATCTTGTAAGCCTCTTGTCCCTGGACTTCACCAGTCTCAAACAGTACAGAGCAACGAGTGTTATCCAGTCAATGGTTCCAGAAAATTCCAAAAATCAGTCTGATGTCATAGCATTTACACCAAGCCTATGAAAAAGGAGCTGCTTTGCAAAGGCAGTCTTTTTTTTTTTGCAACACTGTGTGAATCAGCTTTATTTAGGAAAAAAAAAGGCCCCACATCACTGTCAAAATCCCTTTACATCAGTGGTCTCCAACCCTGTTCCTGGAGAGCTACAGGGTCTGCTGGTTTTTAAAATCAGCACCCAATTGAGACCCAAGACACCAGGTGAGTTGAGTTAACGGTGTAATCAACTGCTCTAATTGATTCACGAAGTGCAAAGTCACTGAAAACCAGCAGACCCTGTACCTCTCCAGGACCAGGGTTGGAGACCACTGCTTTAGATTAAAACGCCCATGATGCTTAGGGGCATGCCTGAATGAGGAACAACAAGGCATCATACTGCAGCCAAACATCTTGTGAGAGAAATGCTGCAGGTGATTGTGCATCAACCCTTTGAAGAGTAGGTTTCTTTGGAATGTTAAAAAGTACACAAAGTCACTGTTCTAGAACTCCATTGCTTACAATTACCAGTAGTGATAGTTACACCAGCATTAGAATGTTCAGTTAAGCACACTGTAATCACACATTACACCTTAAAGCGTTTAAAGTAGTGGTCTCCAACCCTGGTCCTGGAGAGCTACAGGTTTCTGCTGGTTTTCATAGTGACTCTGCACTTCGTGAATCAATTAGAGCAGTTGATTACACAGTTAACTCAACTCACCTGGTGTCTTGGGTGTCAATTGGGTGCTGATTGTAAGATGAAAACAAAAACCAGCAGACCCTGTAGCTCTCCAGGAACAGGGTTGGAGACCACTGGTTTAAAGGATTCCAGGAGGACACTGTCATGGTTTTGGAGTGTTTACACCATTTCTTTTCCAGCCTGCGTCATTCTTTCGTTGACTACGGCCATTGGGTTTTCTCTGCGCCTTTTCTTTAGTTATTACGGTATTTTAGTTGTCTTCATTTCCTTGATTGTATTATACGCGTGCAAATCTCTTTTTACGATTTGCACCTGGTGGCGTCTATTTAAACCCCTAGCAAACCAAATAGCTTTGCTTTAGTGTCACTTGCGTTACACGAAAGCTGGTAACTTGGTCTGTTTGGTAAGAGGTATAGTGTATTGTTCAGTACTAGATCAGTTCCTCTTCTGCGTCCTTTGTTTTACGCGAAGAGTTACTGCGGAACTGAACTTAGAGGTTATTGGATTGTAGGCTACAAAGTTAGCACTACTATTCTTTCTCTTTTCTACAACTCTCTAGTGGTTCTTTTGGCAGTCTGCTGTGTGAGGGCTGTTTACTTAGTTCTCACTTTCAACAATTTTTTTCAGACTTCTTTTGGTTATTTCACAATACTCCTTAAGCCGTAGTTTCCTCACCCTGTACTCAGGTCACTAAAGCTTTTCTTTGGGATAGTCTCCCCTAGGAGTATTGTTTTTCTTTTTGTTTATTTTCCCCCTATCCTTTTGTCTCTCATGAGACTTGCTGGTTATTCCGTCCAGGTGGATATCTTAAAGAATCCCTGCTCAGTTGTGTTTGGTCTCCGAAATTCCCCACTCCCTCAGACACCCTCCTGATCTTTCTTTTCAAATGAAATGATTTAAGTTTATAAGCTGTTTAGAAGCTTTTCATAATGCCCTGTCAACACCTTCAACAGCCCCCCATCCCCCCCAAAAAAGGACCACAATGGAAATAAGTCTTTGGGTTTTGTGTTTTTATCCTTTTGATGATTTCTGTATCTGGGGCATCTCTGGCTAGAGGGGCCACTTGTATTTTAATGATCAATAAAGAATTCAATCAATCAATCCCTCTACATGCCTTCACTAATGGTTAATGAAGACATTCTCCTCTGCATGCCAGACCAGCCAATGACCAGTAACCTCATCCCATTTAATTACTGCAGCAGTTCCACTGGCTTCCCAGCCTGATTAAAAATCTGCAAGATATTGGTAATAAAGTCAAGGTAATAAAAAAAAAAAATATTCAGTGGTCTTCCAGTATTAACATCTCTCACCTGAAAATTAGCTCTTGAGCGAACTCTGGCACTGTACCATTTGATGCAACTGCGGAAATGTTGATTACTGTGTGCTGTCCCTTTTTAAATAAATAAATAAAAAAGCTTTTTTTATGAAGATTATCAATTACAAAACATGACAAGATTTGACATATGTAGCTGTAATCTTGTGTGTTATAAAATGATTCTCCAATCTGTTAATTTCATTCAGCTCCTCACGAGAATGGGGAGATAAAGACAAATTGAAGAAGAGGAAGAGATCAAGTGAAGCATGCCAGATGGCTTTACTCTGCTGCTGCCTGTTTCAGACATCTCACTCTTACGACATGTAACCCAACAGACCATCTCCCCCAAGAAAAATCCTCATTTTGTCCTGACAATGAAGAGTTCATCACTTCCATTATCATTCATCCTGTCTGTTTAACTGAAGCCCAAGGGCAAGTTAAATTTGTGAAAATCAATAAGTATTTGACAATTAACCCAAAGGAAAGTGTTTAGGCATTACACAAGTCAAACATTGTCAAGCCCACAGTCCTTGAAAAACAGATTTATATCCACACCAGCTCTGGTTTTCCTGTGCAATGGCCTCACTCTTGGAGTAAGAACATGAAAAATAATATTTACCAGATATTTGAATCACAAAAACAAAAGAAATGAATGTGATTGATCTCGTGAAAACATCGCTTTGTGTTGTAATTATTACCGCTGATAGTATGTGCTAAGAAAACAAAATTATTTTCCACTGAATACAGCTATAACCTGCTGCCTGTAAATTTGAAATAGAAAAACTGGCAACGTACGATTTTGCAGCTGACAGCAAATAATGGATTTTTCTTCTGGTCTACTGTATCTAGCTTCTACATCTGATGACATGGGGACGAATCTTTGTCACTGATGCAGCCAGGGAAGGCAGAAGGGATGTGGCACCAGCTGACAAATCGCATGTTCAAAATATTCCCACCATGAAAGTTTGTCAAAGTGCAGAGTAGGCAATAAAGGTGTTGCCATTCATAAAGCATGACACAAAAGTGACAAGAAAACACATCAGCAATAGTCAATAACCAACGGAGAAGAACCAAAGGGCAGCCATGGACACAAAGAAACCCACCCCAGAACAGGGCCACAACTAATGCAAAATACTCAGGCACATGGCAGCTGATCATCACACTAACCCAGGGGAGGGGCAACTCTGGTCCTGAAGAGCCGGTCTGCATGCTGGTTTTTGTTCCAACCAGTGACCTTAATTTTAGTTTTCTGGCACTTCTATAAACCATGCCGTTTTGCTCATGTAATTGCGCACAGTAAAATCTTTAGGATAATCTTGCAGTCTGTACCTGTAGCTGGTTCCTATACAAATGTCACATGAAGATATGATTGAGCTAATTAAATAATCAAGAGCAGAGGTTGGCACAAAATTCTGAAATAAATCTGCTGCTGTCAAGCACCCCTGCACTAACCCACTATATTAACCATTGATTACATTCTGTACAGCAGTGGTTCCTGGAGATTTACTGTCCTGTAGGTTTTTATTTCACCCCTAATTTGGCACATCTGATTCTACAATCAACATGATCTTTCTAGCTGTTGAATGAAGTACGTTTTGTTAGGGTTGGAGTGAAAACCTACAGGACCGTAGATTTTTCATAAACAAATTTTTTTTATCCCTACAGAGAACTGATTTCTGGTGGCATCTTTAGCCCCCTTCAATCTTTAAAAATTGTTCTGAGCTATGCCCTGCCCTACATCTGATACCCCACCCTCTGTACACAAGCCTTAAAAAACTGGAAAATACCAGTCTGGCTGCAAACCTCCTTATGATGCACCAAATCATCAACCTGCCCTTGGGACAGGCTCTTTTGAATATTTGAATATTTGAAATATTTTCAAATACAGAATGAAGGTCACGCGTGCTCACCAAAACCCGACTCGGAGTCTTAATATGAATGAACGATTTGCATAACTTGTTTTCATACAGGTTGTGGAAAGTCTGTGAACAACGGCCACTCACTTTCAAAGATGAAAAGTCTTCCAGCAAAGACTTTTGCAGGTTTTTAATAATTCAAGAGTGCTCCAGGCAATGTTACACCGTGGGAGGCAAGAAAAGATCAATGCACACAGAGCTACAAGCTAATACCTGTAAAGCTACTGTGCATGCGTCTTTCTCTGTATTAATAGTTCAGGTCAAAAGGATTATTTTTTTATTCTAAGACTGTGGTGTTGCATTGTACAATGATTTGTGCCCAAACGTAAATTCAAAACGGCTTAAAGGTCAAATTTTATAATGTCACACTGCAAATATCTGGCACTGAATTACCAGGTCATGAAACGTGCTTTTGCACAAGTAACAAGTATCGCTTCAGCTGATTTGTATTGGTTGATCAGTTTGTCTATTACTAAAATAGTTTCCAGGATCTGCCATTACATTTGGGAGCTTATTTTACCCTGTACCTGCCTCTAATAAGAAGTTGCTTGTTGCTGTTCAGTTACAGCTAACGGAGGTGATGTGTTTTCTTGGATATGGGGGAGGAGCTAATGCTACCTGCTCACAGAACTCCAGGTAATAGCCCCCCCCCCCCCCCCCTTTCCCAATACCCTGGACTCAAACTTTTTCTGCTGTTACCCAATGACTGCCAACTCTTTTCTGTGTGATAGGATATACACTTAAAGCACCTCTGCTGTAAACTGTTTATACTTTCTTTCATCTCTCTGTGGGTGTTGGTAAAGTCAGTTGCAATGAAACTGATGAAACTGCAGAGCATGAGCCAGATTGGAGCCCTGCTGACTGTTACTCACAAAAAACAAATACAGTTGTAAAAATAGCCACATTAGCCTTGCAATGGTTACAATAATGACAATAGTAGCAATAATAAGTAATCAGGAACTGGGACTATACAATACAAATGCAGATTTCATCATGCTTCCATTCAGAAGCACTTGAGATGGTTTAGATGACCTTGGTTGTAAAGGTAATGACATAAATTGCATGAAAAATATTTTTAAAATTAAGATTATCATCAACTGTTCAGATGTACCTAAATCCAGTGGGGGCAGAGTAAGCATACCTCATAGTACACATACTGTAGCTTATAAGTGCCACCAACAGATGACAACTGTCACATTTTGAACACACGTACTCACACACACAAGCATGGACGCACGCACATACATGCACTTGTAAACACACATAACAGAGATGCAGTCACAGCCTGTGTCCTTGTGTCCACCTGCATTCCATGCCACTTATTCCACACAACGCCCACAAATATGAGCAGCTGACACACAGAAGCCATGTGAGGTCTGTGACAGTGGTCATGTGAGCGACATATGGCAGCTTCACAGAGTAGAATTATTTTCATTGACTACTTTTACTATACCGTTCAAGCACTTCATTATGCTGAGGAAATCTCACTTCAAAATGCCTTTTTAAAACTATGCAGTACTTGGATAAGCCAAGGGCATGAATGCCAGCAGTACTACCCACCTTCAGCAGAACCGTGATATCACACTGGCAGGTAAGGGCCTGGCACTCTGTGTGTATTTACTACAGTGTATCTGCCTGCGTATAGTCACTAGTCACTAGTTCATTTTCTCTCTTACATAATCTATGACTGTGAATGACAATCTAACTGCCATGTCAAAGCCATTATCGCTTATGGTCAGGATAATCTAAACAAATAAAGAAAGAAGAGGGACAGGAAACAAAGGAAAACAATCCAGCAGCACTCCGTCCAGTGTAGGATGTTATCGGACGTTATCACTGAAGACAGGTTACACGTGGCTCGGGCTGGTCAAGGGGCTGCCTGCCAGTTTCTTGCTGTGAACAAGGTCAATAAGACGGATCTGTCTCCCCACTCTAGACAGCAACTGGAGTCCCCCCAAAACAGGGTCAATACTGAGCTCCCACTCGGCCTGCTCAAGGGAACAGGGAGAGGTGCATTCTGGGATTCCACTAGGAAGTTGTGCCAAAAGGTCTATTTTTAACACCATGAAAAAGGGGACAATTGAGACCTCAGTACCTAGAAAATTAAAGGTGGACGTTTGGCTTGTCCCACTGCAAGTTAGGGTGCCCGAGGACGCAAAGAGAAAAACAAACACAGTTTTCCACACAGAGCAACAAATCAATTGGATTAAAGCTGTTCTGCAGACACCATCAAGACAGAAAACATCAACAAGCACAGTTTAATGAGAAGCATTAGCAAGCTGTGAGGTGAATTTAAAATGGGTTAACTGGGGTACAGTGAACTGCTAGCAAATCACAGGGAATTCAATCCTGAGTAAAAACATGACTGAGAAATAACGTTTCTCAAACTCAATCTCCAAAAGAAATTTCCCAGTATATTTTATGCAATCGATACAATTGATGTTTTCTAAAAGAGACTGCAGAACAGATCATCATTATGCTTATATCCTATGTTGGGAATATTTTAAAGATAATCTGCCTACCAAACTTAGCCCACTAGCTTCTAACTTCAGCTGTCCCCCAATTGCTTCAATAGCAAGAACAATGGCAAGAGTGAGACAAGTGACACAGCCCATAGGGTAGACTGTCAAGTCATATACTAATCCCATGATGTCGATTCCCCTTCATGAAACTATCTGTACTGTACCTCACTTGATCTGTAACCCTCACTACCTGAATAAAGTTTAAAAATAAAGCTTAGCCGGAGTATCTCCTTTCCTTTCAAAGCAAAAGCTAATGATAGATCAGTCATTCAGTCCTCTGTTGAAATGCAACAGGTTTTGCCACTGTTGCTGTACAAAACAAACTTGATGGAACCGGTTTAAGAGCTTTTTAAAAAAAAAAAAGTCACCTCGTTTTATAATTATTCATGTTGGAGCACTGGCCCATGGGTACAATACAGTCATGCTTTCTGGTATTGCATTTGCATGGTAATATCTCACGATACACACCTGCTGCTCATTGGGTGACCAAACATATGCTCTCAAGTCCCAGTGAGCAAAAGCAAGAATCTAGACATCTAGAGGGGTAGAAATCCAGGTTGAGAGACATTTTGACATAAACAGACAGGGCTAACCCCAATATAGCTCAGGTTTTACACGGATATAGTCTGGCTATGTCCAAGTCAGCAAGAAAACTTTCACTTTTCAACCAAATGTAGCCGGCTTGTCAGCTGAATACTTAGACGGCATTTCACCAACTTTGCGCCACTTAAATGTTCACTGGGGAAAATTTATTTCTAAAGGCAACCTTATAAAAGCAGCAATGTACATTCAGCCACAAATGAGCTAAAACCATGAGATTTAGTCCTGCATGGCTTGAATGGGGGAGCACTATTTTTGTGAATCCTTTTTTGTTAATCCAGCACTGTGAATCATTCATAGTCGATATGCAGTGGTAGACCACAGCAATTGAGATACAATACAAAAGCTTCCTTATTGTTCAGAGAAACAAGAACGCACAAGACAAGCAAATCAGTGTTCGATCTGCAGCTGTTTGGTGAAGAGGATATTAACATTAATCAGCATCCTAACAAATCCAGAAAGATGTTCCATTTATGTTACCCACTTGAAATTTCTTAAGATTTTCTTCAGTTCATTCTCTGCCAAAAATGTCTGTTTATCGCTGAATAAGCCATGAAGCTTTGCCATTTATCTTTCAGTGAACTAATTCACAGCTTGCTGGAAGAACAGCATCACAATGTGCACTACACCCGTTAGGCTTCTCAGCTCAAAGGTCTAAAAATGAAGCAAACGGAACACAATGGAATGTCTCAAAATTAACATTTTCATTTATATTAAACAGCTTCTCCAGCTGTTCATAGACATAAAAAAATCAAGCACACTCAAAAGAGCAGTTTTGTTGTCTTAGATATTTTCCACATTTATCTTTTCTTTCTTTTGCGGTGTACAATGTTATATCATATTTTGGGAAGCTGCTCAAAAGTTTCACAAGGCAGTTCTTAATGAGTGAATGAATATTAATTGTGATGAAATCATTCCATAAGAATGTGATACTATAATGAGATACTATACATTGGACATTCAAACATTTTAAATATGTACAGTCAAAGAGTGTAAATTATCATTCCTGCAATCCCTATCCTCCAGTGGTAAAACATTACCACAGCTAGGAATCCGTACAGAGCAAGCTCAATGCAGCAGCCTCGAGATAATGGCAATGGTTCTTTTTTTTATAAACCAGGAAATACAAAGAGAATAATTTATAATATTACACACCAATAGAACCATTTTAAAATATCTAAATAATAAAACAAGGTATATTGTTGAAAAATACATCCCTGAAATACTGAAATAAAGACATCGTGTTGATCTGTGCTTCTGACGACCTATTAGCAGCCTGCACTCCCTGAATCCCCTTTGATTTCTGCATGTGTCCAGGTGTGCAGGATAACAGCTGTTGGTGTCACTGTGAGGGCTGTTACTCAGCCTGTCTGCCAGACTACCCGTTTCCCCACGGGGTGAATTTCCAGCCTGCAGTCTCCAGTATTCATATTCACATTCACATATGCGCCAGCACAAATACACCGCCAAGACATTTGCATGGTGCTGGGTGTGACCACTGGCTAAGCCAACACGCAACATGACCACAGCGAATCAGGCACTTAACATGATTACTAGGCCACACACAAGAAATTGTCACATGCCTGTCTTTCACTGGCTTGAATGTGCCCCACAGGACAGCAAGTCTTTGCTGCGTGCAGTTACGGCAGTTAATAGGTTCTGGAGGCTGGCCGATTTGGGGGCAGTTTGCTGAAAATCAGCCCAATAATCACCCAAGGAGAGAGCAGTGGGATTTGGGGAGAGTAATTTAGTATCCACTATCCAGCATTTCAACCTGCTCGCTTGCTCAAAAGGCATAATAGACATCCTCAGTACTATTTAACCAAACATATTTCTATAAACGCAACTCAATATAATGATTATTAAACATGAATTTAACCCCCGGAGACTTTCTATTAACAAAACGTATTTTGAAAGGATTTGGACCACCACATTTTAAAAGTCCAGAACAAAATAAAGGTGCGCCATGCATTCAGGCTACTAATCTGTCCATGCCTGGATTTGACTCATTCACTCAAAGACATAAGTTTCATTTAATCATGCAGCATGACAAATTATTACCACTAATTCTCCACTAATCTGTCTTCAGGAACCACAGAGACATCTATTAAATTTTTTAATCAAAGAAATATAACACATTGTCACATCCGCTCCCAGTCAGCCAGCTCAGCCACACCCAGTTCAGCCCTGCTCAACCTCACCTGCTCATTAAGTGCACCTGTAACTCATGTTTCAATCAGTTCCTGGCTACTTAAGGACTCAGTCTGTGTTTCCTCATTGTGAGGTATTGTTCTTGCGACTCTACTAAATACTCTGCTTTATCGTGTTTGACTACGGTTTCTGTCTTTGTTTATTTAAATTGTGAATCACCCTACAGAGCAACCAGCCACAACCGGCACTGGCAATTTCTTTTTTTAAAGTTTATTCACTGAATTATTTTCTTTATTTTCATAATTTCTTGATTTAATTTATTCTTTGTTCAATGGTTTCTCAGAAACATCAAGTGAAGCCTAAATAACGCACATGTCGACTGCACTACTGAGCATTACAACTACGCAACGGCGTAGGCCTTCCATTCCCTTTCTAAATATCATTATTATTTCATGTGAGTACTGTTGCTGCAGACAATGTTGTGAGGAATGTGTGTTGAACAGATTCTGGCTTGAGTGCATGCCGGTCAAATGCAGTGATCAGTTGCCCTGCTTACAGCATTTTCAGACATTACACTGTGTGACGATTACTGCCGTGACAGCTTTTCAGGCCTTATATACAATAGACATGTCAAACATGATTAACCCATAGAAAACACACTTTCCCTGCATGCATAGCAAAATGCTCGGGTTAAACAAATGAATACACTTGTGCTTTGCATGTTCATTATATCAAATGCATGACTGAACAAAGAATAAACAAATAACAAAAATGCAATTAACAATCCTTTCATTGTTAACTGAGAAAGAATTAAATATATAAACCGAGCCTTTAAAAGACAACCTGAATGATCTCATCCTTATATAATATTCATAATCTTTGGGCAACAAATTACATAAATAGATGCAAAGATTTCCCGGTTTCACTTTGTATTAATATTGTACAACACCAAGGGTTAAATCTGTCCATGTGAAACAATATACAATTGCACAATGTGTCATGTTATTTCAGCTTGAAAATACATTTAAATAGCTACGTATGATCCCACTTAATATGAAGTGGAACTTTCCTTTTGTATCTACCTATCAACAAAGGCCAAGGTTTAGAAGTATATGTTCTTTCCAGGTGGTACTCTTTTGTCCATGAATCCTGTCAAATAAAATCTGTTTTTCAGTGTCATATTCCATCACGAATCACAGCATACTTCAGCTGATAATTAAAACCTCACAGTTCACCAGTGACCATAAATTCAAGATGGCCTCACAACAGTTTGTAAGTTCCCTGCACCCTTCTGCCAGTGTGTGTCTAAAGACCAATGAGTCGGTGCGTGTAATGTCATTTCAACCCTTTCTCGTCACTAAACTTATAACAACAAACAACAAGCAATAACAAGCTGTGTTTAATGATCATACTTGTACAAGCATAAAATAATGTGCAGTGTACCATAAACATCTTCACATAAACACAGTTATAGTCTTGATCATATTTTGTGCTATTTCATAGCCATTTTAGCCAAACAAACAAATAAAAAGATGAGGGGGTAGATGATCAACTTTATGGCTTCTGATGAGAAAGTTACGCCACACGGTGCATTTTAAGGGGAGGTTAGATATTAAAATCCACTGCAATTCCACTGTGAAATTGGACAGATGCAGAGTGATTAGATGCTAGCACGCACACTCGCATGAAGGAACGCACAGTACTCGTCTTCGTTTTAATAACGGATTACTGTGTGCATTTCCAGATAAGAGGAAGATAGTAGGCCTTTTTCATCCCTTCAATGGCGATTCTTCCCCATATAAAAAACACACTGAGTCTTCATCAATACCAGAGATTCTAGGAAGCCCAGGTTAAAGGACAGCTATTTGCAACTGCAACATATTTTGAGAGGCTTGTTAATGTAACATTCAGCCTTTGGTTGAACTGTGGATATACATCACGTCCATGAGTGTTCGATCTCATGGTCTATTTAATTTCAGCCCTGAGGTGGCTTGTCTTGCAAAGCCCACATGGTCTGGTTTGAAAAGGAAAATGGTAAACAGCCCATCTGTGACATATGAAACATGGTTGAACCGAGGAAGCAAGATATACCAGGGGCCTCATTTATAAAAATGTTCTTAGATTTATACTTGAACTTTGTCTTAAGGGTATTTCCGACGGTGAGCTTACGTTCAATTCATAAAAGATACTGAGCATAAAAAACCTTGCTTACGCAGGTTCTAAGAAGCCCATTTGTAACTTACGCACCTGTGATTTATAAATCAAAAAAGAGAAAAGCAAACTTTTTGGAAGAAGAGATCACAGCGATGGTAGAGGAGATTGAAGACAGGCAACACGTATTATTCAGTGGACTAAATAGTAGGTTGACAAACAAAGCCAAACAGGTAGCTTGGGAGTGTGTTGATGCTGCAGTGAACGAGGTGGGGCAGCAAGACAGAACTGTGGCTGATCTGAAAAAGAAATGGTCTGACCTTAAACTGCAAGGGAAAAAAATAGCCATACATAATCAGCAGGAAAATCACTTACTGTGAACTGTGATAATCACGTAAGAATAAAGCTAAAATACAGTAACAGGCTGGAGGAGATGGGAAGAGGGTATAAATAAAAAAATATTAACCAATAAAATGAATGAATTAGACAACAACAGGACCTTTCTAAACCACTTACTCTGGATCATGGTCATGGGGGGTGGGTTGGGGGAAAGGGGGCGTGTTGGTGGAGTCTATCAAAGCACACACTGGATGAAAAGAAAGAATGTACCCTGGACAGGTAACCAATGATTCACTCATACATTCATACCCCAAGGTTAATTTTGACTCTCCAATTAACCTGACCTGAATGTCTTTGGGAGGTAACTGTGGGAGGTAACCCATGGGGACATGGGGAGAACATGCTTCACACAGAAAGGCCCTTAGCAGGTATTGGAACTCGGTACCCTTTCTGCAGTAAGGCAATCACGCTGTCATATTTTACCCAGTAATTCATTGCAGAATCTACAGACTGAATGTCATGAACAAATCAAATAGTTAAAAAATGGGCTTTTATATTTTAAAAAAAAAAGAAGTTTTTTTTACACTAGATCTTCATGTCAAAGGAAGCTACTGGTAGCAATATGAACAGTAGATCTTCAGCAAATTTATTTTATGTTAAAATACATCCTTCACATAGAAGGCATTGACTCATGTCAACTCCGTGGTCATTGCTGCTGTAGAATGCGACACCCAATAAAAGAACCACATATTACCTTAAAACTACCAGGCCCTACCATCTGTAATTCATGATGCACCACTTTACTCATTATCCACAGTACACATATACAACACCAGCTCTGATATCCTGTCCTTTCAGATTCAAACAGCAACATATATCAGGCTAATTTGCAAAACGAAGCATGTAAAAGAAGCATGATCGCACCAAGGCCACCAAATGCCAAAAAACCCCTGACAGTTAGCAGATTTGATATTTGCTTATTGCATTATGGTAATTATGTGATGATAAGAGCGAGCACTTCAACCTTCATTTCTCAGTTTAGCAGCTATTTATAAAATGTCAAGTTAATTTAATGACCGACTGTCACCGTAACCGGGGCCGGTGAGAATAACCATGAGTGACAGACGGCCTTCCGCTGTTCACATACCTTGTGACTGCTCTTGGCTGCCAATTCGAAAACTAACAGAGGTGGCACGCATGCGCGGGCAAAGCTCATCCTCAGTGACTCATTTTAGTGACATCTCAAAGAAAATGACAACACGGATAAAGAAGATTTTCTGCATTCCCACATGCTGTAAATTTCCATAAATCTCACCAGTAACACCTACTGTAATTGGAAAAGAAATGGGGTTTAATATTATCCATAACAAAATGTACAGTATCATTATATTCCCCCACCTGCTTGCATCCTTGCATACTGGTTTTTGATTTATGAAATATCTATACGAAAAAGGATATGCATCCAAATACCAATCAGAGGAATGCTGGCAGTGAATACAGGTAGGGCTAAATGTGAATGTAGAGCATCCATTTGTAAAAGCATACCAGTTTCCTTGAAAGCATACATCTTTGATCAGAAGATATTTCTGAATTACTGTTCGTGATGTGTTCATATCATTGAGGCACAAGGCACAAAAAGGCTAGGAATCCCCTTTCAACCATAGCCATAGTCAACAATAGCAACGAAAATGTCAACAATGAGGCCCATTATGAAACATTTCCTTATACCAAGTAACAAATCAAGGTTGTAGTGTTTCAACATAACATATAGAGGGAGTAACAGATTATCCTCTTCTGCTTCTATAGGAAATGACCTTGTCACTTCCCTTTTCCGTTTCTAATCTATAAGGGAAGAACAGCACCCTCCATCCCTTATCTGCACTGACATGCATCCAATAGCATTACGTCAGCCATGCTACACGAGTAAAAAGACCAACACTGGAAAAAAATGTGGATGACAAGCTCACAAACTATAGGCCATTTGAGTGTGCAGAGCTTGTGCCATTAGGGTTGAGGCAGTGTTTAAAAATGTTGTTTTGAAACGTATTCGCCCATCAGCCTAAGGCACCATAACGTGAGGGCCACTCCATGAATTAAGACACTGAGCCCCTTTTCTAAAATCCAGTGTGCGGCTGGTGGATGATGCAACCAAAATACACCCTAGTGAAATATAAATCAGACCGCACTGCAAACTGCATGCTTTTCAGAAACAGTATGGTGTTTCATAGTGTTATAATAAGAAACTGAAATATAAATTATATTTTAATATAGCACTATGATTTGTGACAAACAGTTACTCATCAGTGCATTGTATGTGTTCTAATATATGCTGCATATTTCAACAAACATATATTATATATGCTACAGTACAAAGTCTTGGTGTATGCTGCAGAGTTTTGAGACCATAACTGCATTCATCCCCCTAGCAGATATGAAATGCATGACTATGACAACTGTGACAACACGAGCAGGTAGTAGTGCCTCTGGAGGGCTAATGTAAATCAAACACGACAGCAATGTGACATCAGAAAACTAACCATAGATGGACAGATATTACTTGATGAGTCAAATTGCATTAGTAAGACTACTGGCTACTAGAAACACTTTTATAATGCAGCCACAGTGGTGCCCCCTGGGGTGGGGGAGGGGGGGTGGGCAGAGATCTTTTCCTGGGCCCCAAAATCCCAGGCAGTGCCCCTCAATGTTGCATATACACGCACAATAGAATTATCATCAATATATTGACACCAATTGGCTGGTATTATCTCTCTGAATGTGGTGAATATAGGCAGCAATAATGGTCACTCAGCTTTGAAAATTACATTTTGAAAAATATATTTTCACAAGCCAAAATCAATTTAAAGCACGTGTGGATGCAGCATGCCACATGCATAATCTGACTATCTGAATTGGTCATTGAAGGACCCAGCACAAGGGAACCTCTTTAAACTTCTACACAATCTAAACTCTTTATAGTGCACTCCATCCTCAACTTTCCTAATACTGTGTCATAGCAAAAATGTGAACACAATAACATTAGCTAAAGCTTAAGCATGATAGGGCCAGTTTTAATCACACATTCTTGAGATGCTATCAGATGAGTTATAATAGTCCTCTGACACGCAAATCTCATTAGAGACCAAATTCCTCTTCAAGAAACAAGTGAATGAGAAGCTCCAGTTACACAATGTTTACATGGTCATAATAGCATTAAGGAATATTTTTATGCAAGAGACACAAAGGAAGTGTCACAGGCCATTAAGCAGAAACTATATCAACTATACTGATCTCTTCTAAATGGAGAACAGCCCCTGGGCTTAAAGTCTGGGGAACTTTCACCATCATTGTGATGTCTTCACTGACCAATTAAGATGTTTACGACCTTGCAACAAATCAGTATTGGTTTCATACTCAATACAAACAGGACATGAAATCAATCTGCCTCAATTACACAGACATGTGCTTATTCAACGATATGCGCCTGAAATTTCACAAACACAACAATAATTGCACTCTGCTACACACATTAAAAACTGTTCATATTTCGCTGTAAAGAGAAACAAACAACTATTCCATGAGAAAAGGTTGTGGATTCAAATGCAGGTGATATTCTTATCTCGGGGGATGAGAAGCAGCAAGAGGTTCTCTTCCGAAGTCTATTCGTATGGCTAAGACTGGCTTAGCTGTACTGTGTCCTATGTGTATCTCTAGCCTTCTTTGCCTTCCCGCTGTCTGAACAAAGTGGGAAAAATGCATAAGGAGGGTGGACTGTCCAGTCTCTTGTGCACTCTTATAATATTCATTATGTGTTGCGACTCTTGTGCGATTCATACAAAAGGAATTCTGTAAGAGAGAAGCCACATTATCCAGCGTTCACTGTACAACGGGCCACACAGGACAGCACGCAGCATCAAGCTCCCTTTCCACAGGAGCGACTGAATGATTGGCAGGGCACAATCAATTCTGTGTCCAGGCGGCACAGTAACAGGAAATGGAGCTGGCTATGGTTAATGGGAAGCAGATGGCACCTACCTGGAGTTTCAGGAAAATCATTAAAGAGGGATGATCACACGGCATCTGTGCCGCATAGACACTGCCCCCGGACCCAGAACAGAGATGCGATCGCATTTATAAAATCAATGAGGACAGGACAGGAGCATTCGGCTTCGACCCGGTTAGGTATGGGATTACTGATGAATGAAACTTGAAAAAAAATAAAAAATGCATTTGGAAACAGGGAACTAGCTTTTTTTATTAATCTGTGATCATCAGATCAGAATAGTGGATTTACTCCGTAAAGATGACATGATCGAACAAATTCGAAATGCACCAGTATATATATTATATAGCACTTCAAAACCAAGTATAATACTCTCAGTTTCAGCATAATACAATCAAAAACGAATTATGCCATGATGAATAATCTGCAGATCTCAAAACTCATTTCCAAGAGTCAATACATTTTAAGTCCAATTGAAATGGTTGCAAATGAGATCTCAACTTCATAAAGCTGACAGATTTTTCAAAACCTTTGGCATTTTCAAACAGTTTCAAAATTAATATGATCAATATCTAAAGGAAGGAGAAAAAAACTTACTTTTTGAATAGCAGTGATCCATCGACTTGAAGGAGTTTTCATGCCATTGTCATCATTCTCCCTGAAATAATAAATAATAAACAAATAATGAAGTATTTTCCCACTATATATCTCCCATCACCCTATCCACATACAGCTGAGCTGTTCTCAGATGCAGATTAAAATATAACATTTAAGCTATCGGTAACTGACAGTTTCCAGGTTGAGCACTAATATACTGCAATGCACTGTAATTATTTGCACAGGAACACATGAAAACAAACACTATTGCAACAATTGCAGTTAATATTTGACTGGTCATGTGAAAAAAGACCTGCTTTAAACCCCAGATATCATTCTTTTTTATCCCAGCAGCCCCAGAGAACAGACTAAAATATTACCGGTTCGTCTTTGAAGCGCAATATTTTTTTAATGATATTTACCTTTGTGTGGAAATATGAAATATGAAAGTTTGGGTGTCTGTATGCATGTGTGGGCGCAAGTGTGTACATACGAGCGTGCACACATGCATTTGCGTGTGTGTTAGTGTGCATGCTCGCTCGCTTGTGTGTATTATTGTGTAGTTGTTGCATCTGATCTGAAATGTGCTGTCAGACCCAGGGTGCGGCGCTGTGCCTGGTGACTGCAGACTCAGCCCAGGGCTTTTTGTATTCCATACAGATGGACCACTGAGTGCTTGTGACACCTGGTCATGTCTGTGAGTGCAGGTGGACTCAGCGATAGAGGGGGGAGGAATGGGGGGGGGGGGCACTGAGGGCTTCTCCAGGGGACAGAGCATGAGGCATGAGAGGCACAGTCTAACAAGCGCTGCCATCTTTATTTGTGGTTCATCAGGACCAGTCCTTCTCTAGTCCACTTTTAAAATAAAAAAGCTTCTGCTAACAAATATACAACAAGCAAATTTTGTGCTTGGATTTTTTAAAAATATTATTTTGAAAGAATTGGTGACGGTTGTATAGTTTTAGTTACCAGGCAAACACATTCAGCTTTCAAACAGTCCATTGTGAGTGTCCCTGGTAATGGAGCAGTCAATGCAGCAAACTCCCAAAAGGCACAGAAGCAGTGTGCATGGCCTTGACTTGTCAATTCAAATGATTATGAAGAGTAGGAATAAACATGCTACACATGCACATAACAAGGCCTCAGAGAGGGCAATTTGTATATGGCTGGCTCACACTATATAGATCACCTAACAGGCCAGCACTTGACGATTATCCATTTTTCACTGGAACTCTAATCCAGAACACTAAGTCCCAGGGGTGAGTCCGGGTGGCTTTAATTTAAAAGGGCATGGGTGCATGACCGCAAGTCTCCGATCGTAATAGTACATGAAAGTGGATTTTACTTCTCTTTGAAATGGAGTCTAATGTACAATAAAACATGGATATTATTAGAATTATAACCTGAGCTGCAAATTCCTGTGGGACTTCAGAAAGAAGAAAAGATTTGTATGCATCTACTCTATTTAAACTGTGCATAACAGTACCTACAGAGCAAACACACAACACTGCTTTGTCAGGGCTATGTCCATGAATGCTAAAGAGGGAATCTAGGACGCATTAGACAAGGAACAAGAATTTAAGCCAACAGCACTGTAGATGATCACTGATTTGAAGTACAACTATGCCATTTCTTCTCATTACATACAAAATTTGATTTAAAAAATAAAGAATAGCGCTATATTCATTTTTTAAGACAAAGGCAACCACAGACCAATGAGATTAATGTCCCTTATACAGTATGAGCAAAACAGAGTCTATTTTAAAGAAATTATACAGAAAGAAGAAAAAAAATAATATCCTGCAAATCAATGTTCCATATCATTTTTTCTGTTTTATTTTCCATAATTTACACAGTACATCTTTCTCAGTGCATTACAGTAGCACTAATTATAATCATCGTGACTCACACTGTGTATAAGGAGATTAGAACACTAAACCATCTCATTCTTCATAATCCCAGGATATCTACTGGATTAATTAGTGTCTCAATTTTTGGAAAGAAGCCATGCTTTCAAGACGGCAATTGCCATCCTGGGTGTTTTTTGACGAAGTGGGACACGAGACGAGCACGAGCAGACATTTTTTTTGTGTGCTGGCAGACTCTTGAATAATTTACGAGTTTCAAGCAAGTGCAAAACGAGCAGAAAGCACTGGCAGGGGGGAAATCGGTTGAATGAACCTTGTCTACCCACTTTCAGAGACTGCAGAGAGAGCCATCTGGAGAAACCAGGAGATGAGTTTCACTAATCTTTACGCGTCGGCACTTTAAGAAACAAGTACAAGTCTGAACAAATAGCACACAACAATGTGACTGAAGTAAGATCTAAGAATAATTGCTCAAGGATTTGAAGAATACAGGCTCTACTGTATGTGCATGACCACGCACAACTAAAGAGGATAATGAAACTGATTCCACTGAGTGTCAGGTGATCACCACATTAAGACACCTGAACCTGGCTACCTGGATTTACATCAAGACACTGATCCAATCACAGACCATAATTTAAAGGGATCCTTTGAGAGGCAAGAGCAAGGCCTAAGCCTTGGTCCTTAAATTGGAGTAATGCATTTCAGCACATAACATGTCAGATTTGATATGTATGCAACATCACAAGCTCAGCACTTGCTCAGATCAATAGAAAATGAGTAAAATGCGTTAGATGCTGAGACCGCCCCTTCCTGAATGATGATGGTCCCTGCAGACACAGTGTTGAATAGTATTAGCCAAAAGTCAATATATAAAATTTAACAAAATTTAGTAATAAAAAAATAAAAAGAATGGGGAGTTTCCTACACAATCAGTTTGTGTTTGTTAATTTAAAAAAATAATAAAAATCGCTGAATTCACCAGACTGTGCCTGCGAATAAATTTTTTTTTAAACCCTGAAAACGTATTTCAGTATTTGCAAGGTGATGTAAGGACGAGTGGTGACTGATTCCAGACCAGCGTCTCCAGAGGGGTGGATGCCAGAGAGGGGCAGAAACGCTCGCGGCTGAAGCCGGATCTCCGCTCTGCGAGTTGCTGCGCTGGCTAAAGAGACTCCTCACAGGCTCACCTGACGGACGAGAGCTGAGTCAACACAAGCGCAGAGGAAGCCCAAAGCCCCACCAGGAAGAACATAAAATGCTGAATGGCCAGACTCTCATTTCTCAACTTCATTTATCTCTGTCTTTCATCCTAAAAGCTTGTTGAGTAACAAATACAGTGTAGGTGCGCATTTTGTGTGCGCCTAGGCATATTTATATGAGTATTTTGTCTCCTTCTCAAAAGTGTTTTTGATCCATCTTGATGGCATTGATGTGCCGCTTTCAAGAAGAATTAGTGGTAAGACAATGAAATAGTATAGCATTAAGCATCATTTGTAGATATCAATTATCTTGCAGAAGCATATGGAGAGCAGCTCTACAGACACCAGATTAGAGAAGCTTCATCATCTGAGTTCCTCTGTGCTCTACTGTAATAATGGCTGCAGTGTTCTACGTCCATCCTTCAAAGAGAATAATGCCATTACATTATATATCCTATAATAATATTACAGCAGCAGTAATACTACTACTACTACTACTACTACTACTACTACTACTACTACTACTACTACTACTACTACTACTACTACTACTACTACTACTACTACTACTACTACTACTACTACTACTACTACTACTACTACTACTACTACTACTACTACTACTACTACTACTACTACTACTACTACTACTACTACTACTACTACTCAACTTAAATTGAACTGTAGTACAGCTGTATTAAACACCAGTTTCAACCCCAACAGTTTGGCGCATTTAATCAGTAATACTAGCACATTGGAATGGTCAAACTGTACAGAATGCCAGACCACTATTCTCTGAAGAAATGGGACTAATCTTTCTCTTCCATGCTTTGTTCTGGCCCTCAGCCATAACTTTCAGGTATGAAAACTAAAGGCAATAAACAGACTGTGCTGTAGAACTCATATACAGGTTATATAACGTTACATTCACTTAGCAGATGCTCTTCTCTAGAGTGACACACAAAAGTGGAGAACAGCAGTGTTACTCTAAGAATACAAAAGTAAGATATTATAACACCAAGAATGCCTATTTATAATCGATACATGTGAAGTGTGGCAAAAAAACCAACAATTAGTATTGTACATAAAATGTATAGACCACTACACAGATACATCTCTCTCCAGCTATATTATATTATCAGCACAAAAGGAAATTTAAAAAGAAAAAAGAGAGAACAGCTAATGCAAAGCCAAGGAGCAGTCTGAAGAGCTGGGTTTTCAGAAAGCCAGAAAGCAGGTAGTGGTTCTACTGTTCTGAGTAGCAGAGAGCTCTCCAATTATGTTGTTGATTATGTTGGTACTGGGGGGTCTACAGACCGATTCCTAAGAATGACACTGTATTCTCATTTTTACTGTGGAGAACAGGCCCTGCTTGACTGAGGACCATTACACTGCCCTTCTGGGAAACAATGTTTCCGAACAGGCAAAGTGGCAGGGAAAAAAACCCCTCACTGCTCACTGGCTACAGAGGTTTGTGCGATTTTCCACAGGCTCTAATGAAGATGAAGCGCTGTGCCCTCTGCCTCCCAAGCAGAGATTAAGCCTTTCTTGTCTTCTGAGCACATCAGCATCAACAAAATGGAGGGGGGGAGGCATTTTCAACCAGAACAAGTGAATGTGGGGATACAGATATTGATTGGCTGGGGGGAGGGGGTTCTTTGGGGATCAGCTAATGCCAGTCCATAAGCCCTGATGTGCTTTTGTGCTAGCAGCAACACAGTGGCTCATCTTGCAGCAACAGAACCCCTGCCCCCCTCCCTCCTTCACAGATAGACAGAGACATGTTGAGTGATAACACGCTTCACGCCTATGAGAGACTTGTCAATAAGGGACACATGAGGTCCGGCCTGTGATATCCCTGCCTACAGCCTGTTGGGGACGATGCCAAAACGATCGACACTCCTTTCTAATCCCACCCCCCACCCCCCCATCTCACCCCCCCACCCCTTCAACACCCCAAGGCGATCAATACAGGTGAGATCAATCAAGTGACCTTCAAAGCATCTGAATATTCCACCATCAGACCCGGCTGTCAGCGAAGCGAGCCAAAGTTCAAGAGCTGCTATAAAAGGCACTGGGATATATCTGGGTGCATTTGCGAAAATCGGCTTGGCGTCAAGTGGAGTATTGACCACTGATGGAGACAGTAATTCTGTTACATCACGGGCACCCTTGCAGTCCCGTTTTTTTCCGCACCGACGACGCTGCCTTGAATGCGTTAAATGCACTGTAAATATTGTGACAGGCGGGCAAGCACAATGCAAGCAGCAAATATAAACTGAGCAGTCATAGGTGGTTGCAGCGATGACCCCTGGCAGTTTGTGTACATCTTCGGGGCCGACTGTCAATTTGCACAGACAAACCTGACAGAAGCAACAGCATCCGGTGTATCCAAATACTGACTGAGGTGGCATCTGCTCATGCTACCGCTAGGGTAGCATGAGCAGGGGAAAACGGGGGAAAAAAGGGGAAAACGTAGGTTTGCTGAACCCTGAGTCAAGCTACTCATAAGCAAATGCAATAAATGGGAATCTGTTGATTTGAATTTGTTGTGTTCAATTTACTAGCCTATTACTCGCAACCCTGGCAAACAAGAAACTCAAAGGTTGACACAAGGAGCTCCATAATGTTTGGGACAAAGACTTTTTTCCCCCTTTTTTTCATCTTGATTTGGCTCTATACTCCACAATTTAAGATGTGAAATCAAACAATTCACATGTGGTTGTGCACATTCTCAACTTTTATCTAAGGGACTACATATAAACAGTGCTGCAATACAAATAACCTTTAATAAAATCTGAGAATCTGCAATTTAGCCACATGAGAATTGTTTGATTACACATCTAAAAGTGTGGAGTACACAGCCAAATCAAGAAAACATATATAAAAGACTATAAAAAGATAAGGACAGACAGACAGATAAAAAGGATGTATGGTTTTCTGGGTAGATGACATAGCTGGGAATTGTTCTTGATAGCAGATTAGTCAAGCCAACCTTGGGGCACTGTGTTTTGCAGGCAGAGGGTGATTCAAGCTCAACACTGTCTGCAATATCTATCAGCTTTAATCAGCTTCAAACATGAGGAGGGAGGGATGAGGGCAAATATTTGGCTCAGTCAAAAAGTAATGTGAACCTATTAACTATTATATTGACTACATCCAACCAGACAAACAGTTAGAGTTTAAAAACTTATAAATTAGCCTCCAACTTATAAAGCCTCCAACCATCAATGTATACATCAAAACATTATACAGTGATTTTCATCACGATGATGACCCTGAAAAAAAAAAACACATTTGTGAAGAAATTGTCGAGATGATGTTCCAAGCTGAAGAAGCCTTTAGTTCGAGAGTAAATTAACTTATTATTTCATTGATGTGTGAAGTGCTATGCAAACGTTGTGTAAGTCGCTCTGGAGAAGAGCATCTGCAAGATGCCTGTAATGTGATGTAATGTGATTACTATATGGATTGCTCTTAAGTGCAATTTCCAGATCAAGGTTACAGCAGCTGGTTACTTAATGATGATACAACACTTCCTCACTGGCAATTTTTGGGGGGTCTTCTGATTTTCTTTTTTTTCCAGAGGGAAACGGCTTCATGCCATCTTTTTTATTAGTTCAGTGCATTGGGCTTCCAGGAAACAGCTTAACAGCAGCAAGGTGAAGCTGAGGAGGTGGAAACCTGCAGTGCAAGTCCTGACTGAGACAGACCAGCATCTAATTTATGAGCCAAAATCTTCCACAAGAATTACATCAAATTAAATCAAGCAGTACCGTTTCACCATGTGTATTATGCACCTGGTGATCATCAGATAAGATTCAACACCTGCTGCATTAGAAAACTATGTACATGCCACTAATGTGCTACACATATGAGGGCTATTCTAAAATTACAACACTCTTCATCCTAAAGCCTAATTGATTAACAAGTGAATGCATACATTGGCAGATAATTAATATTCACTGATATGCACTTAAATAGTACAAAGTTAATGACTTGCAGGCAAACGTATAATCAGCTCATGAACATATAAACGTTATAGAGAGAGAATTATATGCCAACTCCCTGAAGAACAGATATACGTGGCTGGACTGAATGGACCAACATGCACTGCCAGCACACTCTGTAAGCCTTCCATCAAGGGAAAGTGAACACTAAGCAGCCAAATGACACTTCAAATGGGAATGTTCTAAGTTAGCATCTGTTTTATGTACACATCTCTGCACATTCATCATCATCAAAAGCTCTGGAGGAGACCTCCTAGACACATCCTCTCCTTGCTGCCTGATTCAAACCCACATTATGTAAACATGCCCACTATATTTAACCCTACACATTCACACAGCTTTCTATACTTCTTTGAACTGATCTAATGGCATAGTTACTCTGTCTGCTTAATTGTTTGATATCACAAAACCTCCCAAATGACAGACCTGTTCATCAAAAAAAAACAACAACATGAGACCACTTTTGTCATGGTGACATCTTACAATCTAGCGTTACCATTAAATAGACAGGTCCTGCAAGTTTAATGGACTGTAACTGAACTGAAGGCTGAGACAAATCATCCATCAACCTACTTCATGCCTAGTCAAGTTGCTTATTTTTTAAGCTTTGAGGGTTTGTTGTGAACAGAGGAATTTAATCTTCAATTCAATTGGCCCTTTTTTTTTGACCAAAACAAAATGGTGTAAACACACTTGGGTATTTCCTCTTGCCATGACATGAATCCTGAAAGGATTTTTTTATAAGATGTAAAGCTGAGCTGAGGCCCAAATCTTTCTTTGGCCAATTCCTCTCCAAAGTCCTAACTCAGCAGTCAGGTTCAATCAGAGCCTAAATACCTCAGACACTTAATACTGGTAAGCAGTGACAGCTAAATAAATTTAAAATTGGAGCAGGAACCTGTGGCAATTGAGATCTGGCATTTCCACAAGATTAAGGTAATTACCTATCCACCCTCTCCTTAATAGCTTTCTGTAGGCAGCGCATCTACTATGATCTATCTTCAATGGTGAAGGCTGATTATAACAGAGAGCTTAGCACACTGGTCAGTTATGGATATCAGTTACAAAACCAGATCCTAATTTTACGGTGGTCCTATTCAAACACCACTTTACATTTATTCATGTTTAGACATAGTGATTATGGGAGCGCTTTTATTTTCCTTATTTAAACAAGACAATTTAGGTGTCTTTCAGTAACACTTACATTTTCAAAACATCAAAAGAATCTTAGCTTTCGAATCTTAGCTTTCATAGCAACCTATGTTAGCTGTTTTGTCATGTAAATTTGGCAACATCCAGTCAAGCCATTCCACCTTCATTTTGTTTGTCATTTTCTTCTTGTTGGGGCTCATTTTTCATTTGTTTAAGCGTAGAATCTGGTGCTGCCCTATGTTGATAATGCTAATGTTGCACTTAAATGGGTTGTCCCCTATTTCTCCAAAAGCAATATAGATGGATTTTTTAAATTTTATTTCTGGGATGAGATATTTAGTAAAGCTGCTCTCTGATCTTGAGTAAGCATTGCGTGTTACTTCACCACAGTGCTCTTACTACAATGAAGACTCCACAGCACCCTCTACAGGGCAATTTGGGGCAGGCACATTTGGTAGATAGTGCCAGTTAATGCTTTGTTGGTCAATCAATTCTAACTGAATCAATAACTGCACATTTCCCTTGTGAAGATGTTATTGTTATTTCAGCATTTTAGTTTGTTTAGAGCCTGGGGTTATTGACAAGAGGTCATATCTAGTCAATAATGTTAATAATACTGAAATGACTTAACAATTATCATTGGTAGTCCCGCAGCTGTTGGGTGTTTTACATGCTCGTAATTCAGAGCTTTCCTTATACTCGATGACTTTTCCACTCCAAAATTAAAAGGAACAAAACAAAACAAAATGAAAGTGTATTCCCTTACTTTGTTATCTCTTCTTTGGGCTCGTCGCCTTGGGAGACCTCAGCGGCATCCTCTTTCTTCTCCGGGGACCTGGGCGTGTCGCTGCAGCCTGTGGGGGTGGGGCTGCACGGAGGGGGGGTGGGGCTGCAGGCCTGGGTGTCGGCCTGTTGATGGTGGGGAGAGCCGGGGGGCTCTGGGCTGTGCACGTTGGCAGGAGAAATCACTTCTGGGCCTGCCCCGGCACCCAGCACACCCTCGCTCTCACTGGCCTGTGAAAAGCTGGCCTCAGGGGTCACTTGGCTGAAGACTGCAGTTTCAGTCAAGCAGGGGCTGTCCACTGAATAGCTGTGAGAGGGGGGGAGGGAGAGAGACAGACAAATACAAAAACAAATAAGCGGCCCTCTCAACAGTCTCGGCGATTTGTGGTGTGCATGGACAATTTAAACTTTTTGTTTGAGGATGGCCAGATTGGTAAATTATGGTGAAAAGCAACTGGCCACACACTAAACACGAGTGCCACCATTTCTCTCGTGATTATAGGGCTCTGCCCCTTGTATGCTGCCACGGGTTCCGTAGCATCCCCTCAATCAAAGCCCAGGTAATTCAGAAGCTCTCTAACCAGTGAGGAAAGGTGTCAACTCATATGAACAGGTCCTTCCTCAATGGGAGCTCAAAAAACAGCTAAAATAACAGAGGAAAAAGGAAGCCAAAGGCCTGCAAACACCTCTTTAAAATCTGCGGCACAAAATGAAAAATAAAACCGCTCCAACTATGCTATCCACTCCTGGCCAGGTAACGTGGTAATATCCAACAGAAAGACTACAAGTGAAATTATTTATCTGCTTCTCTGCATAGGGTTTAAACCCGGTTTAAAAGGACACACAGTAAAGTGTGAATTAAAAGGTGACGAGCACTTTCATTTCAATTAATATTCACTAATATTTTGCCCTGTATATTATAATTTTTGCAATACTCATTTTATGACTATGCTCTATCAAAATAATCTATTCATAAAAAATGATAACCAAGAGAGAGAACTTCAACATTCAAATTTCATATCCTGGAGACGAATGCTGTAAGACACTGCAATCACTTGAATTTCAGTCTCAACATCACACTTAAAAAAAGCAACCACTGAGACCAGACACTGTGATGAATGTCATGTACTTTAAAAACCGTGATTGGGCATTCTTCAAAAAAGCCTTGAACTACATTAATTACAAAGGGTCACACGGTCAGACTTCTTTGCTTTGTGCTATAATTAACAGCAGCAGATCAAGTTTTCGGTTTATTTTATTTGCTTTCCTCAAAAATAGTAAGGACAAATACCTTTTGACTCAGTAAATAATAATAATAAAATCTGTCTTATTGAGTCCCCTGAGTAGGCACAGCATTCTTCAGGCCTAACTCACTATGGATCAGCACTGACCATACAGAATGTACAAACAGATGTTATCAGGGAGGACGCCTTGTTCATGTCCCAAAATGAACTTGAACCAACAGCGATACTTCAAAGAGGAATTTGCTCCCAAAGACAGATGAGACTATATGGCAGGGCTGAAAACAGTGCTGCCCCCTGGAGGGATGGCAGGAATTTAAACACATTAATTATTTTAGGAAGCTGTCATTTCTTGAATTGCACTTATTCACAACATGCATGTTGTGATAGGTACATCCTCATTGTTTATTTTTACAAAACTATGGAGTGATGTATTACTAGTCAATGATAGCTACTACTTTAATAGATAACTGGTACCTAACCACCCCACCACCACCGATTCTTCATAATACCAATAAATGAACTTTGACAACAGTAGATAGTAACTGTATCTTGATGTAGGGATGGGTGCCAATCAAAAAGCATAATTAACTGACTAAAATGCCACCTGACTACAAAAAAAGCTAAAAAATACTTTGGATGTAATGTCCCAAGGAACTGACAATCTCAAGTTTGAAAAGACAACAAGACAATGCTGGTCATGCTTTAACTAAAATTGAAATATGTAACAGTTGCATGCAACTCATCACTCCAGACTACAGGGTTCAGGTGAGAACTAAATGCAAGGCAGTATACCCTACTGTATACTGCATAATGCAGGGCTGGTCATGAAGAATTAATTACTCTGTTTCCCTGTCCAATGCCAGAAGAATCCCACTACATTCTCCTTTCCTTCGTTACTCATAATAAACAGGTGCCACAGGGTCACTCTAGTGCATATTTGTGAGCTACTCAAGCACAGCTAAACTAATGCTGATGTATTATGATACCATCAGGGGGCCTTGCGGAGTCAATCGACTCATTACGTTACATTATTTATTTGCTTAGTAGGATTACACTTCATATTCTCCCTCATAACCCTTTGGTTACTTGCACCTCTAATTTGGGGTAAAAGCCCTACCCCAGGATATAATATCAGAGCCTTACAGAGCCTAGGACCTTACAAGTCTGGTGCCTAACCATCATACTAAGACATGGCTTCTGTAGACAAGCTGCCTTGAATATATATGCTTTAATAAAGACTGGGTTCTTTCTTTTGGGGGTTAGCTTTAGTCAGTTAGAGGACAGCACTTGTGAGAAGTCAGTCTTTGCATGTCGTCTAGCACGACTGACCCCCACAGCAAATGACCAAGACATGAGGCTGACCTTGTTCTGGGACACTGTCTCAGCTCTGCAGCATCCTCTGCTAATTTAGGAGTGCACAGACCAGCATGTGGAGCTTCTGCAGGCTGTTTCACTCTGCAGTCCACCTGCTGAGCTGTGTGGCCGGAGGACGTTGTATCTGCTGCAGTTCGCATAATCAGACTGCAGCCACCCAGTCGACTAGCCCGGCGGCTATCGAGCAAAGGCAGGGATTACTCCAGCAGTCCCCCTTCCCTCGCTGTGCCAAGCTGCAGCTGACCTGGCAACGCGGCCTGGCAATCCCCAGCCACAGTCTGCGCTGGCACGGTCAGGATGGTATGAGGCACACTATTGTGCAGAGAAATGGTGTTCCGAGTGCATTCCCCATCGGGTTGGCCCTGATACCCCGCAGCCATTCCTAATAATTTGCAGGAGTGATTTGCAAACAGGTGGAAGGAGGTGTACCACAAGGAGAAATTGATTTTCTTTTGCATTTATAGAGGAAAAACAGAGCTTGCTCCGAGTATAGCAAGGAAAGGGCCTTGAAAGACTTAAATCAAGGACAGGATAAAGTTAATTTCCAACACATTAAATACACTTACCCAGCACATGCAACTTTAGAAGTAAAATTGCATAAACATATTCAGTTGAGGGAGCAGGCTACAGGGAGAGGTACTCAAAAATGCACTGAAAGTAGCTGAAGCCCCAAGAAGCTCTCAAAGATTACACAGGCAGATGAATAATAATTATTGCTAATATTAATATAACACCACTTATTTAAGGCACAAAAAACAAGTTAACTTTTTGTAAAACAGCTGATACATTTCTTGTTGGGTTTAATAATGTTGAAAGAAGACAATCTCAATATTAATGACTGATCTGGAAAGTCATATCAGAAAAATATAATTTGCTAACAGTGCCTTCGCCTGAAATTATGGAAGAATCATCTTTTGTAAAGCAACCTTCAAAACCCTGAAGCTATAAGAAGGAGGGCCCATATAATGAAAAGTATTATGCATGCAGGTACTGTTGAACTATATAATTTTGACTAAACTTTTTTCTTTTTTGCTTCTGTTGCAAATTTCACACTCAAATTTGCATAATTACACACAATTACATAATTACCATGTTACAATTACTAATACGTCCATCAGCTCAGAGGGTTGGGCTCTCTGGAGCGAGCTGTGAGTTCACCTGTCCATCAGCTCAGAGAGGCGGGCTCTCTGGAGCGAGCTGTGAGCTCACCTGTCCATCAGCTCAGAGGGGCGGGCTCTCTGGAGCGAGCTGTGAGCTCACTTGTCCGTCAGCTCAGAGGGTTGGGCTCTCTGAAGAGAGCCGTGAATTCACCTGTCCATCAGCTCAGAGGGGCGGGCTCTCTGGAGCGAGCTGTGAGCTCACTTGTCCGTCAGCTCAGAGGGTTGGGCTCTCTGAAGAGAGCCGTGAATTCACCTGTCCATCAGCTGGGAGGGGCGGGCTCTCCGGAGAGTGTCGTGAGCTCACCTGTCTGTCAGGTCGAGAGGAACCAGATTCTCTGGAGACAGGTGTGAGCTGGGTGCCCAGCTGCTGGTAGAGCAGGCCTCCGCTTCACTCCTGTGGCTGACGGCCAGGTCGACATGCTCCAGGCTCCTGTGCAGAACCAAAACAACATTCTCCAATGGAGGAATTCGTTATGACAACACATTTTTCTCCACCCTCACAGGTGAAGAACAACCTACTGGAGTTTGGGACAAAACAAACAGGGATCCCGTCAACATCAGCAGATTCAAGCCCATAGATCGTCTCACCCAGTAGTTATTAGTCATACTTTAGTCACACTCCGAAGTTCCTCTAATAACATCGGGGGAATAAAAGAAACTACAGGGATGAGGAGGCAAAGCTGAAAAGCAATCAGTGGAGTTTGAAAGCGCAGACCCCGCTGACTGTGCCATTTATCTTCATGTCAGCTGGCAGTGTGAGGTCCCGCTAAATCGCCTCCTGCCACAGCTCCCCTCTCAAATGCAACCGCACTGGCGCCACACCTTTATTCATTCATCTCAGAATGCAGATGAGCCCTGAATTTCACCACAGCGATGGACAGCTGTCACACTGCAAGGAAATCAGTCCTTCCCACACCATCTGAATGTGTCCATTATGACAGGCTCAAATCAGAATCGTAGTCCCCCACCCCTCCCCCCGTCATCCTGAATGGACATGTCACTCTTCATATGGCACATTCATTTTTAAATGAGAAAGCTCTCACAATTTGGCAATAAAGAAAAACGCTTCAGTCTTATATAGAACAGGGGGATTGAATTTTATTCAATCTTGAAATGAGCAAATCAGTCTCACCCTTTTTTGTCTTATTTAGCAAGAAACAGAAATAATATTTTAAGTCTAAATGTGAGACTAAAATACAAAATATTGACGTATTTCTTTGTTTTTGCAGTGTGGAGTGTGTGGCTGCATTGTGCCCAGCCTGGTGCACCTGGGAAAGTGTCCCTCTAAAGGGGGATACCACCCCCACCCACCCTCTGAAAAAAAGAAAGAAAAAAAGGGATGCAGCAGCTGCTGCTTCCCCCGCATTCACCACCCAACTTGTGTCCTCAGTCAAACCCAGCATGGGCGACCTATGTCTCAGCGTATTCACTAAGTGCTGTCTAGCTCTCTGACTTTAAACAATGAAGATAACGCCACCATACCTTTTGATGTGTGACACAGGAAGACGAAAGGCTTTAAAAAAAAATAAAATAACAGTGCCGATGTAGCCCATTAATCAGACCAATTATGTAAGATCACTGCACTGGAGATAAGAGGAGAGAGCTTATTCATCTCTGTTTCTCACAGGCTAGGCATAGCTGCCATGCTAAACTGTGACTTTCAATCAATAAATCAATCTTTACTTCTATAGACCGTCTTTGCTGGCAGTGGTGTTGGTGGGCTAGTAGGAGTGGTATTCCCTTCCCTATTATCTTGGTTATAAAATTATATATATAGTTATTTTAGGTGACCAAAACCTGTGACATGGATTGAGATTGCGGGGATGGAGAGATCGCGACGCAGACGGGTGTGGCTTGTGATCTCAGACCGGAGGGGGTTAAAACCTTTAACGTTAACAGGTTATAACGTTGCACTGAACATATTTCCAAGGGCAACTAATTGTTTTCCAGGACAATTTGGCCATTTTCTAATTTTCCATGAATTTAACATAACTGAAAAACTGCATCAAAAAACTCCAGCATTTACAGGATGCGTGGAAAGCCTGGCCAGGTCCCCCTCTGAGGAGAGGAGGGACCTGGAGCCTACCTGCTGCTGCTGTCTGCGCTGACTGGCCCCAGCATGGGTGACTCTGTGCGGTGGGGACTGTGCCCCAGCATGGGTGACTCTGTGCGGTGAGGACTGTGCCCGGGGAGGCCCACCGCACAGGGGGACGTGGGGCTGTATTCCCTGCGGTACTCACTGCCCTGCTGCTCCCAGGCATCCGCACTGGGGGCTGGAATAGAAAACAAAAATTATAAATATATTAAATTCAATTATATCTGAATAGCACTTTTTAAAGCGACGCTCACAATCATGTTTTACAAGAAATAGGAGGAGTCCTGCTACAGTCAGTGGTTAAAAGGGTCAGCCTGGATTCAATCAATATCTGTCCTTATCTGACTGTGGACTGAATCCAGGCTTTTACATTAAATGGTTAAATACACTCTTACAAAACATTTTTCAACGGTGTGATGGCAGCAAAGAAATATAATAAAATCCTCATATCTGCGGTGGATGCAACATCATCCATTATTTTACCCCCCCAACCCCCTCACAAAAAAAACTATATTAAGAAAAGACAAATAATTGAATTTCAAAGACAAGGTTTGTTTAAAAGGCACTTAAATTGTTTACGTATATTTGGAAATACTTTAGCACTTTTACTTATTTATTGCTCCTGTTAAGTACCCCTCAGGCAGCACAACACCACACAGCCACCCCTGGGATTTAAAAAGAACAGCTTTGTTCTAATGTCAAGTTACAAAACCACCCCATACACAGTGGGAGGAAGCCTGCATTATAGTCATGTCATACATCATTTCCTGTTAGTGCAGGGGCGGGTGACACTGCAGCATAGCTGAACCTGAAGCCACAGGGTGGTAGCTTTAATTGTGCAGCCCTGCCAGTGTGCTTTTTTGAGAAAAGCACTTAAAGCGAATTGCTTCATTAAAACAGCGGTAAAGATGAATAAGGTGTTTAAGAGTAAAGCTGTACAATTCACCCTGAATAAGGGTTTTCTACGGACATAAACCTCGCAATACAACATAGGCTACCCTAACATTACTCAGGAGTCAGGATGAGGTTGGAAGGTTTATAGTTTTTCTACCTTGTATAATAACAAGAACCTTCCTCTTTGCCTCAGAACCTGGTCTACCTGAACATTAATGACATAATGAATTTGGAGGGCCGATGTTGTATATCTGGAGGACTGGGCCCATAGAGCTATGCCTGCAGACTGCTCAAGGATCCATTATTGGGTTCTCTCCCTGGAGCCCAGTGATGCGTCAGTTGCCATGGTGACCAGGGGCCAGAAAGCAGCCAGGAGAGGTGACCCAGGATGCAGAGGTCAATCCCATGCAGAGAACAGACAACCTGCCTGACACTCACCCTGTTCCCCCCAATTACCTAACTGATCTCTGAAACCTATGGGCTCACTATAGTATACGGCACTTATGCAGGCCAAATTAATTACTTGTTTTCAAAATATCCCAGAATGCTATTGGCTTGTTATAGTTGAAGTGAATTCCAAAGTGGGCTGGAAATCCAGAGCCCTACAATCAGTCCCCTTTGGGAAAAACCTCCATTCTAATGGGCTATGCATTCCAACAGGCTTGCTGAAGACAGTGGCAAATTGCTTTCCAGATCTCCCCAAGATAGCATCAGCAGTTTCTTTATTTGAAAACAAGCACAAAAGGAGAAACTACATAACACCTTAAATATTAATAAACTTCCCAGATACAAGATATTTAGAGATGCATCTCATAATTCAGAAACTTAGATTTATATATATATATATATTTTTTAAACAGTACATTTATAAACTGGCTCAAATATAGTATAGTGTGTGTTGGGATTATTAAGAAATTTAACTATAATTGCTTTAAGATAAAAAGGAAAGCACATATCACTATCTAGCTAACATTTCTGATAAGTTACGGCAATGACATTTATAGCCATGATCAGTCAAGCAGAAACAGCAGCAATATGGGGGACATGGTCGCCACTGCCAACAGGCACATACACGGTACAACAGGGACATCTACTGGTGGGAACATTTCATTTTATTTACATGAAATTTTATGAAATCCCTTATTATTTAAACCATTTATACAAGTGAAAATTTGACTGCAGCAGTTGGATTTAAGTACACATGCAAAAAATAGCAATGCCCCGTTTGGGGTTTGAAGTGCCATGCAGTTACAATGCTAAAGTAACCCCCTATTCTTTCAGTGAATGCTGCTAGACAAATACAGAAGGATACGGTATTGAGACACATCAAAAAGCAAAGAAGAAGATTTTATGCACTTACAACATAAAGTGGTGTCCCCAGTGGCATCTCCATTGTCATCGGTGTCTTTGGTGCAGTCTTGCTCCTCCTCAGATTCCTAACAACAGAACATCCTGTCACCCTTGTGATAAGATGAGTGATTCAGCATTTGGAAAACTTAAGAACAACTTTCGGAATTAGTAAAAATAAAGTCCGAACAGTCCGTCAAATGGCACAACTGGACTATGCAGAAGTAAAAGGGTACACAAATATTGCATACTAGCTGTGGTGAGGT